>NW_027070153.1:301321-349036 GCF_002906115.3 Quercus suber
TGATTAAAAAAATATAGTGGTTGAGAATCTGAAAATATAGTTACTAGAAATGAATAAATTGTACAAAAGAACAAAAAATATTACTCAATACCTGATTTTTTGAAAGTAATGTACCATATAAAATGAAAAAGAAAAAGAAAAAAAGAAAAGATAAATTACTCCAAAGTCCACACTCTAAATACTAATTACTATCTTAAATATTTATAATCTACTTAATAATATAAATTTTTAAAAGAAAAAAAAGTTAAAAAAATTTACCCAATACTTGATTTCTTGAAAGTAAAGCATCATACAAAAAATAAATAAATAAATAAATCACTTTACAATTCACAATCTAAATACTAATTACTATCTTAAATATTTATAATCCACTTAATAATTTAAAATTTATAAAAAAAAGTGAGAAACAAATTTACCTAGTACTTGATTTATTAAAAGTAAAGTACCATATAAAAACCAAAAAGTTTATATTTAAATAAAATTATTTTTTTTGTCCAAACTAATAAGGAGTAAAACTCTATCTCTCTATCAAGTCCAACTTAATTCAAACTCATCATTATAATTATTTTAACAAAATTATTTTTCTTTAATTTGAACTTAAAAATCAAAATAATAATAATCCCTTAAATTAAAATTTGATAGGTTTTTTAAAAGAAAAATTAGAAAGGGATAATGATAAGTTAATGGATAATAATCATAACCTAAAAATAAAACTAGGCAAAAAAAATTAATGAATTTTGTAGGAAAAAGTAACGGATAATTTCATGATGGTTTTAATTCCAATTATATAGATTTAATAAATTTCAAATTAAAATGTTACCAAAATGATAACGGTGGGAGATTTATAAAATATAGTTGTTGAGAATTTGAAAATATAGTTGCTAGAAATGAATAAATGAAAAAAAAAAAAAAAAAAGCCCAGTACTTAATTTCTTGAACGTAAAGTATCATACACAAGGAAAAGAAAAAGAAAAAGATAAAGATAAATCACTCAAAAGTCCACCCTCTAAATACTAATTACTACCTAAATATTTATAATTCACTTAATAATATAAAATTTACAAAAGAAGAAAAAGTGAAAAGAAAATTTACCTAACACTTGATTTCTTGAAAGTAAAGCACTATACAAAAAGAAAAAAAAAAAAAAACACTCCACAATCTAAATACTTATTACTATCTTAAATATTTATAATCCACTTAATAATATAAATTTTCAAAAAGAAAAGTGAAAAACAAATTTACATAGTACTTGATTTCTTGAAAGTAAAGTATCATACAAAAACCAATAAGTTTATATTTAAATAAAATTATTTTTGTTTAGTCCAAACTTAATAAGGAATGAAACTCTATTTCTTTAATAAGTCCAACTTAAACTCAAACTCATCATTATCATCTTTTTAAATCAAAATTATTATTTTTTAATTCAAACTTAACAATCAAAATAATAATAATCCCTTAAATTAAAATTTGATTTTTTTTTTTTAATTATAAAGGGATAATGATAAGTTAATGAATAATAATCATAACCTAAAAAAAAAACACTAGGCAAAAAATTAATGAATTTAGGAGGGAAAAAGTAATGAATAATTCATGATGGTTTTTCATTCCAAATTATATAGATTTAATAAATTTCAAATTAAAATGTTACCAAAAATGATAACCTTGGAGATTTAAAAAATATAGTGCTTGTGAATTAGAAAAATATAGTTGCTAGAAATGAATAAATGAAAAAATTTACAAAAAAGAAGTTACTCAGTACTTGATTTTTTAAAAGTAAAGTACCATACAAAAAAAAAAAAGATAAAGATAAATCAAAAGTCCACACGCTAAATACTAATTACTATCTTAAATATTTATAATCCAGTTAATAATTTAAATTACAAAAAAAAAAATAGTGAAAAAAAATTACCTAATACTTGATTTTTGGAAGTAAAGCACCATAAAAAAAGAAAAAAATTTACTCCACAATCCACAATTTAAATACTAATTACTATCGCAAATATTTATAATCCAATCATAGTAATATAAAATTTACGAAAACAAAAAAAAAACAAATTTACCTAGTACTTGATTTCCTAAAAGTAAAGCACCAAACAAAAACCAAAAAGTTTATATTTAAATGAAATTATCATTTATTTATATAAAATTATTTTGTTTAGTCTAAACTTAATAAGGAGTAAAACTCTATCTATCTTAACAAGTTAAACTTAAACTCAAACTCATCATTATCATTTTTTAAAACAAAATTAATTTTTTTTAGTCCAAACTTAACAATCAAAATAATAATAATCCTTAAATTAAAATTTGATAAGTTTTTTAAAAGAAAAATTAGAAAGGGTAATGATAAGTTAATGAATAATAATCATAACCTAAAATAAAAACTAGGCAAAAAATTTAATGAATTTTGTATGGAAAATGTAGTGAATAATTTCATGATGGTTTTCATTCCAAATAGATAGATTTGATAAATTTCAAATTAAAATGTTACAAAAATGGTAACATTGGGAGATTTAAAAGATATAGTGGTTGAGAATTTGGAAAATATAGTTCCTAGAAATGAATAAATGAAAAAAATTTACAAAAGAAAAAAAAAATTACCTAGTACTTTATTTCTTGAAAATAAAGTACCATACAAAAAGAAAAAGAAAAAAAAAGAAGATAAAGTAAATTACTTCACAGTCCATGCTTTAAATACTAATTGTTATTTTCAATATTTATAATCCACTTAATAATGTAAAATTTACAAAAGAAAAAAAAAGTGAAAAAAAAAATACCCAATAGTTGATTTATTGGAAGTAAAGCATCATACAAAAAAAAAAAAAAAAAAAAGATAAAGATAAATCACTCCACAATCTAGAATCTAAATACTAATTACTATCTTCAATATTTATAATCCACTTAATAATATAAAATTAAAAAAAAAATTTTTTTTACCCAATACTTGATTTCTTGAACGTAAAGCATCATACAAAAAAGATAAAAAAAAAGATAAAGATAAATAACTCCACAATCCAAAATCTAAATACTAATTACTATTTTAAATATTTATAACCCACTTAATAATATAAAATTTATAAAAAGAAAAAAGTGAAAAGCAAAGTTACCTATTACTTGATTTATTGAAAGTAATGTACCATACAAAAACCAAAAAGTTAATATTTAAATAAAATTATCATTTTATTTAAATAAAATTATTTTTGTTTAGTCCAAACTTAATAAGAAGTAAAACTTTATCTTTCTAACAAGTCCAACTTAAAATCAAACTTGTCATTATCATTTTTTTAAACAAAATTTTTGTTTAATCTAAACTTAACAATCAAAATAATAAAAATCCCTTAAATTAAATTTGATAGTTTTTAAAGAAAACTAGAAAGGATAATGATAAGTTATTCAATAATACTCATAACCTAAAAAATAAAACTAGGCAAAAACATTAATGAATTTTGTAGGGAAAAAGTAATGAATAATTCATGATGGGTTCATTCCAAATTATATAGATTTGATAAATTTCAAATTAAAATGTTACCAAAAATGATAATTTGGGAGATTTAAAAAATATATTGGTTGAGAATTTGAAAAATGTAGTTGCTAGAGATGAATAAATGAAAAAATTTACAAAGGAAAAAAATATATATATATATATATTTTAGTACTTGATTTCTTGAAAGTAAAGCACCATACAAAAAGAAAAAGAAAAAAAAAGATAAAGTTAAATTACTCCACAGTCCATATTTTAAATATTAATTACTATCTTAAATATTTATAATCCACTTATTAATATATAATTTACAAAAAAAAAAGTGAAAAAAAAATTTACCCAATACTTGATTTCTTGAACGTAAAGCATCATACAAAAAAGAAAAAGAAAAAAGATAAAGATAAATAACTCCACAGTCCATAATCTAAATACTAATTACTATTTTAAATATTTATAACCCACTTAGTAATATAAAATTTATAAAAAAAAGGATAATATTAAATTATCATACAAAAAGAAAGAAAAAATGATAAAAGATAAATCACTTCACAGTTCACAGTCTAAATACTAATTATTATCTTAAATATTTATAATCCACTTAATAATATTAAATTTACAAAAAAAAGTGAAAAACAAATTTACCTAGTACTTGATTTCTTAAAAGTAAAGTATTATATAAAAATCAAAAAGTTTAGAATTAATAAACATAAGAAATTTTAAAAATATGACAATTTACATTTTTTACTTAATAATATTTTCACAAAACTTTTTAAAGAGTTAAAAAAAAAATAATGTCTACCGATAACATTTAAATTATATATGTAAGAATTATATGATGCGTTTTAATATATATATTTTAAGTATATTTATGCAAATGCATTGGGTTACGAGCTAATATATTATAAGTCTATTTAAAAACTTTTATATACTATTTTCGTATTCATGAGTTCTAATAAGTATTATCGTTTCTTAAAAAAAAAAAAAATCTTTGCTAGGTTGCCTTAAAAAAAGTTTTTATAAAAAAGAAAAAAAATATTTTGATAATTTTTTTATTTCTCATAAAAATGATGTCAAAAATTTTCTAAAATAGATTGTTAACAAGTGACGGGTGCTAGTTAGCATGAGCCTAAAATAAATAAGAAATAAGAAAAGAAAAGAGTAAAGGGCAATCACATTATAGTCCGTACAAAATAGGGTGAAATTGCGTAGCTCTAAAACCTCTGAGAAACCCTAAAGAGCAAAACTTTAAGGGATCTTCTCGTCCTCAAACTCAATCATGGAAAAAGACCCATCTTTTTTGTTCTCTGGAATTCACTTCAACAAGAAGAAGTTCTCCAACGACTTCGCCAAGTTCCAGGTAATTATTAATTCTTATATATTATTACCATTTACAGTTCTCTGTTTGGTTTCTGAGAAAGTTGGGGATGTTAAATCTGTTTGACATTGTGTGTGTTTCATTTAGGAGAAGAAAGGGAGTGATATAAACAAAAGTGAAGAACCGAGAGAGGATTCAAGTTTCATTGAAAGTGGAAAATCCGAAGAGAAGGAAGGAAAGCTCTCTGTCAAGAAGCGGAAACGAAAGTCTGTGGGTTCTGGTAATTCTTTTCCTTAATTTTCTCATCTGGGTTTGATTTGAAATGCATTCAAATTAGCGTTATAAGCTAAATTTGTTTGTTTTTTTTGTTGGATTTGGTGTTGCAGGAGAAACAGTGCAAGGATTTGATGTCTTTAAGAGTTCAAAATCAGCTGGAAAATCTGTAGATGTGAATGAAGAGAACGATGAGGCCGAAAATGGGCCTCTAAAAGAAATAAGGAATTGAATAGGCAACTAGAGGTTTCTTCTTATTCTATGTTCATTTGCTGCTTCTTTTGGTGATACGTCTATTTTCTTTTCTTTTTATGGTTTTGAAGTCCTGTTATAATTTTGACTTCTTTATTGTTTTTCAGCGGATTCGTTGTTGCGTAAGAAGTACAACATTCATGTTTCTGGGAATAATGTAGCACCCCACTTCAGAATTTGATGAATTAAGCTCGAGGTATTCTTTATTTATTTATTTTGTAATGAAGAGTTAGGTCCACCGGTTTATGTTTGCTGCAGAAGTTACCAGCGTTCTTCTTTCTTGCTATCATATGATGTACAATATGAATATCCTTGTTCTTAACTTCTTTTTTATTATGAGTGAGTTTGGCCTCAGAGGAGGGTGAAGGGGAAGGATTTAAATGGTAACTCTGCTTCATCAGACTTGTTCAACCAAGTGTGCTATTACTTAGGGAAATCACCGGGGTGTTTTGGGTGGGTGGGGGGGGGGGTGTCTGTCAAATTTTACCTCATACAATTAAATTACCATGTAATATATTATATAGGAAAATCTTAGTTTTGTGTACCTCTCCCTGCCCCCCCCCCCCTCTCTCTCTCTAGATTAATGCCATTTCTATTTCTTACAGCATTAGGTGAAAATTTTCTGAAGGGCATTTTGTTTCCAATTACATAAATGTTTAAAAAGTATTATTATTGCTGTTACTTTGTATTTTTTTTTTTCATTATGCAAATTGTTGTTGTTATAACTATTACTTAAAATAAGTATTTACGTGGTTTGTTTGCAGATTTGGGTGTGAGCCCTATTTGTTACGCAATTTGAAAGAACTAGGATTTAAAGAGCCAACACCAATCCAAAGGCAGGCTATTCCGATCCTTTTATCTGTATGGTCCTCTATTTTCGCTATCTTTCACTTTGGCTAATTTGACTTCTTCTTTTTCTTTAACTTCCGGTTATATACAAAATTAAGTGTGTAACATGAGCTTCATTAAACTTGATGAGTTGATGACTCGGTTGTTCTGACTGTTGTTAGCTCTCTTGTCATAACTTCTTGTTAGGGCCGGGATTGCTTTGCGTGTGCTCCAACTGGATCTGGTAAAACACTGGCTTTTGCATGTCCCATGCTTATGAAACTTAAGGTATTGTTTTATGCCTTTTATCAACTTCTCAAGAGATGATTCTGGAGTTTCCCTAATGAGCTTTATTCATATTAACAGCATGCGTCTACTGATGGCATCCGAGCTGTTATCCTCTGTCCTACCCGAGAGTTAGCTGCTCAGACAACCAGAGAGTGCAAGAAATTGGCTAAAGGGAAAAAATTTCGCATCAAATTAATGACAAAACAGCTAGTAGGAAAAGCTGATTTGTCAAAGCTGCCTTGTGATATACTCATATCAACACCACTTAGGTTAAGATTGGCTATTCGGAAAAAAAAGATCAACTTAAGTAGGTGTGTGATGTTGATATCTTGTTTATGCTTACTAATTCATGCTTTTAGATGGTTTGGTAAAAAAATCCTTTGACTAGTTTAATGTAACCTTTAAATGCCCTCCAATGTGGCCAATTAGCTCTAGCTCAAATGGCACTTCAGGACCCTTAATAATGGGATGGAGAATAAGTTTGTGGATAAGACTTGTGGGGTGCGTGTGTAATTTTCTAATAAAAATATAAACTGCTTCTAATGTGAAGAAGATCCCTCTCTTTTGACACTATGAAGGCTTGAAACAAAAATAACAGATTTAATGTTAGTTCAGTTGAGAAAATGATGGATGTTTTATTTCTCCCTGCTTGGTTTCTGTTTAAATATTAAAAGATAAAAGGAACATGGGTGGAATTTTTTACTGTAGAGCAATTTTATAGGAAATTATACATTGTAGGCATCTATCAGTAGTAAAAAGAACTGTTTGAAATGTTTTCAATTGATTTTGGTGACATGCAGGGTTGAGTATCTTGTCCTGGATGAGTCTGATAAGCTATTTGAGCTTGGTATGTTGAAGCAGATTGATTCTGTGGTCAAAGCTTGCTCAAATCCTTCAATAATACAGTCCCTGTTTAGTGCTACATTGCCTGACTCTGTTGAGGAGCTTGCACGCACAAGAATGCATGATGCGGTTCGAGTTATTATTGGCAGGAAGTAAGATTGACCTACTTTATTATGAAGCTGTGGAGGATTCTTTGAAATGCATCTCTGTCAGTTTCCCTAATAATTGACATATATACTACTTTTTTGAAAATATGAGCAGGAACACTGCTTCAGAATTGATTAAACAGAAATTGGTTTTTGCTGGAAGTGAAGAAGGGAAACTTCTTGCTCTTCATCAAAGTTTTGCAAAGGTATACCACATTCTGCTTTATCTCTCAGCATGTTTAGTATCTTTAAGAATGTTCTTTGCTTAAAAATGATGAATTTTTTCAAAAATTAAAATTGTTCAACAAGAGTATTTTGATCTTCCTGACCAAACTGCTTGTTGTATCTTGTGCTTGTCAGTAGAGTTTGAATCCGCCCATATTAATCTTTGTTCAAAGCAAGGAGCGGGCAAAGGAACTATATGGTGAACTGGCATATGATAAAATCAGAGTTGATGTAATCCATTCTGATTTGTCCCAATTGCAGGTAAAATCCTATTCCCATTATTTTGTTATAAGATATAACTTGTACGCGTTCCTAAACTCCCTTGTCATTCTCTTTATAACTTTTTCACTCTACTGGGGCTTTGTGTCTATTTTTCTGTAACCTACTAGAATGGCCTGAGAAGTCATTAAACTACATTTTGGTGCTGAAGTCACATAGAACAGAATTTCCTCTTTTCTTTTTTAAGTTATCATGTTTTTGAGTTGTAGATTCTTTTATGTTCCAACAGTCATAGTATACTTAATACTAATTTCTTAAACTTAATACAGCGAGATAATGTTGTCGATGACTTTAGAGCCGGCAAAACATGGGTTTTGATTGCCACTGATGTTATTGCCCGGGGTGTGGATTTTAAAGGTGTCAACTGCGTGATCAATTATGATTTTCCAGACTCTTATAACGCATATATTCACAGGATTGGTATGTGGCTTATCTCTAACTGCTCCTAGCTGTTATACTACTAATCTATGTGCGTGGTTATGATGATGATTGTCAGTAAACATTGCCCTTACTTCATGCACTTTTCAAATCATTCCTTAGCCCTTAGATCTGTTACTTACATGTGATATGACGAAATGCTTATCACTAGAATTGTAAGATTGCTTTGAAATGATTGAAAAAGTTGCATGCCTCTGTGTTGGGGGCAGATGACTTTTTTGTGGTCCCCATGACCAACTTTATCACTCTTGCATATAGGTCGGACAGGCAGAGCGGGGAGGACAGGAGAAGCTATTACTTTTTACACTGAGGCAGATCTTCCCTTTCTGCGGAACATAGCTAATTCGATGAAATCCTCAGGTTGTGAAGTGCCATCTTGGATCATGGCATTGCCCAAACTGAAATGGAAGAAGCACCGTCCACGAAGAGATTCAATATCAACCCAATCGAAAGATTAGGAAGAATAAAGAAATATCTCAAGGAGTTATCATTTGTTCATGGTTTCAAAATTCTAACATACGGAAGATTTTCCAAATTTTGTATTTGTAGCTTAATCTTCCAAATTTTGTATTTGTAGCTTGATATCTTCAGAAGCGTTTATCTTTAATCAATTAATTTTGGTTATGACAGGGAATGATATTTATATCTTTGTTTCATTGAAGAGATGAGAACTATGTACAATAATATGATTTTTTTTTTAATACTTATTAATAAAACCATATTATTGTTCCTTCTGATGGAATCAATGGTTTGATGCACAATAGTTAACCCTTGTAGCAGGGCCGGTTTTTTATTGGATAATTTGGGATACTCCACATGGCAATATTAAATAATATTTCTAAATTTAGATGATGTTTATGATCATCATTATCAATATTTGTTTTTAGGCAATTTAAAGCTAACCTCTCTGAGTGCAGTGTATGCATCTGAACTATAATTCTATAAGTTTCTTTTTGGTCGTATTGTTGGACCCCTAATGCGTATTACCTAACACTGGCGAATTAAAATCCCCACCCCCTTATTTTCTGTGAAGCACCAGAAAATGATGCTTCATTTTTCATTGGGTTTGGATTATTGAGTTTTAGTGCCGAGACAGAATTCTGCTACCCCTTGGAAAAAAGGATGCATCAATTAGTGTGTAGTTGTTCTTGATTCTTATTTAGTTCTGCACCCTGACTAGATTGTATTGGCAGAAACCATAAGGCTAACTAGGTCCTCTTCATTGCACTGAGGTTGAGGATTCAGATAACCCACTTAGTCCAGCGTGCACAAGCCCTAGCATAGCTTCCTTTTAGGCCTAATTCTAGCCCAAATTGGCTTAACAAAATCAAAAAATCCAGCAACTGCCTATTACAATCTTACATAAATCTTCACCCACCCCTTAGAATATTCTTTTGGGCCCACCTTACAAAAAAGACATAATCTTTTGCACAAAAAAAAGAAGAAGAAGGAAGTGCTATATCTACAATATTTTCACAACATTTTCACAATAAATCCTAGGTGGTAGGTTGTTATTGATTGTTATGAGTGGGTAAAAAAGTAATTTAAGTTGTAAATTTAGAACCAATAACAACTTACCACTTATGATTTGTTATAAAAATATTGTGGATGTAGCACATATTAAAAAAAACCCACAATCCGTGATAAAAATTAGCCAATTTGATGAACACAAATGGTTTGATCATACACATAATCAATGATAAAAACGATTTTTTTATTAAGACTTAAACCACACACTCCAGAAAATTACAGAGTTTTACAAGTCAACATGTTACAAAACAAGAAGCAGGGCTGCCAATCTCACATATCAAATTTTATTCAACATAACAACACCACAATACAAACCATACAATACACACACACAAAAGATGAAGCCATAGGGAAACACATGCAGTCTTTAGATCACACCTCCAAGAGTCACCAATTTATTTCATTGAGGGAGTCCACTGCACTAATCTGAAAATGGTAGAAAAATGGGGTGAGCTAACAGCTGAACAAGAGTCTACATCACATGATATTGTCAAGTGAAAATACACATTATAATAGACAATAACAACTTACCACTTATGATTTGTTATAAAAATATTGTGGACGTAGCACATATTAAAAAAAAATCCACAATTCGTGATAAAAATTAGCCAATTTGATGAACACAAATGGTTTGGTCATACACATAATCAATGATAAAAACGATTCTTTTATTAAGACTTAAGCCACACACTCCAGAAAATTACAGAGTTTTACAAGTCAACATGTTACAAAACAAGAAGCAGGGCTGCCAATCTCTCATATCAAATTTTATTCAACATAACAACACCACAATACAAACCATACAATGCACACACACACAAGATGAAGCTATAGGGAAACACATGCAGTCTTTAGATCATACCTCCAACAGTCACCAATTTATTTCATTAAGAGAGTCCACTGCACTAATCTGAAAATGGTGGAAAAATGGGGTGAGCTAACAGCTGAACAAGAGACTACATCACATGATATTGTCAAGTGAAAATACACATTATAATAGACAACGTATTAAATTTTACAAAATATTTATCAATAGTATGAAAGTAATTTAGTAGAAACAATGAAACCTATTTTGGACGTGAACATTTAACTGTACAGTGAAAAACATATAACTTGTTAAATAAACAAATGCTCTCTTAAAAGATTTACCCAGTAGTAAAGTTGTTTTTCACAAACAATTTGCCAATAACAATAAGCAATAAGTAGTGTATAATAAATTAACCATCGAAGACATACTTAATAGTCAGTAGGTGAATCTCATGGCACAATAACCTCAATGAGGTAAAATATAACTGTAGAGTTAAGGGCCCAAATCATATATTGGGCCTTGGGCCTTGGCCGAGAACGTGAATGGTCCAAGGAGGAATACATAGTTATAAGGGATTCCAGTTTAGAGTCTCATAAGTAAGGAATGAATGGAAGGTGGTCCAAGGAGGAACTCCTCCTCGGATATGATGAATGCAGCTCAAGTATGTATTCCAGCAATTAGAGTGACCCTCCAAGAAACTCCAATGATAGGGACGTGCCTTATGAACATACGAGAATGAAGGAAGCCTAAAAATATCTAAGGGAAAGTTGCTACTTTTCTGACCGCATTTATGTGGAGAAGACCCTTGAACAATACTGTCTTGGCTACCATAACTCAAAGAAAGCCAAAAAGAGTGTCTGATAGGACATACACTCAAGTAAGGACTCAAATGATCAACAAGTGTAGGATCAAGATGGTCCAAGGGGATCTATATAATGTAAGAGACCTTCCATGAGAGGGGGATCAGAAGGAAAGATAAAGAATACTGTAGCAATCAAAGTTATATTTGTGATCAATTTAATTGATTTGTGTGAAGATTTAACTCCTCGGATAGTAAATTCATTCAGTTTTATGTTCCTTGTTCTTGCTTGATCATCTTCTGAATCCATACTAGCCGTTGTCAAATTCATTAAGGCCTAGTTCTTTGACCCACTCTCTACAAATTTATTGTAATGAGCTTATTAGGCTAACATCCCTTACATTTTGGACTTGGGCTGCAAAACGTGCCCTTACAATAACAATAACTCAGAAGAGCAAATAATAACAATGGTTTTGAAGAGCAAACAATAACAACAACAAAGCACCACACCGCAATAAACAATATTTTTTCCAAAGATCAAATCTTAGCATTGTGTTGTCAAAGATTATAGTCTAGCCTAGGGACGTCAATTTTTATCCATATCTATGAACCCACCCATCACCCACCTTATTTGGATAAGTCTTAACCCAACACATTTAAATATTTGGGTTAAATGGGTTTTTACCCATTTGGTTATTTAATTAGATGAGTTTAAATGAATAAATCCACTAATAACCACTAAACCCATCTAAAATTTAAATTTAAATAACCCCACAGAAACCATTAAACCCTTCTAAGATCAATCACACTTTACCACCTACTCTTCCCCATTTCCTACATTTTCTCATCATCCAAAAAAACTCGTAACAAACACTACTACTACTTACCCAAACAGCATCTCGTTCGTTCTCCGCAATAACAACTTTCTGTCACAGATATCCAAATCAAAACTCAAATCAATTTCTGCCGTTCATTCTCAAAAACACTGAAATTGAGCTCTAAATCAACTCTTATGAATTAAATTTTCCCTCTCTTACTTTCTCTCCCCCCAAACACAAATTAAGTAAAAAAATGTCTTCTCCAATGTACCACATAGGCTACGCTCTTTCCCCCAAGGATGGGCAATGCTTCATCCAAAATCTTTAATCAATCAAGCCAAACAATGCGGCATCGATCTCATCGAAATCGACCCCACCAAACCCTTAGCTCAATAGGGACTATTCGATTGCATCATCCACAAAATCTATGGCTCCGATTGGAACAACCAAGTGCAACAACTCTCTCTCCATCACCCAAACATCGTTGTCGTGTGCCACTGGTCTAAAGAGAGTTGAGCTCGAAGATCGGAGTGAGGAGAAGAAGAAGAAGAAGAAGAAGAAGAAGAAGGTCGCGAAACCCAGCGTTTTGAGCTCTGTCATGGAGATCTCTGGTGGCGGCGACGATTCGGTGTTTCCGGCAAAAATTTCCGTGAAGAAGAGGAGGAAAGTGGTGGATGAGAAGGCGGAGGGTATAGCGACGGCGAGCTCAAATCCCTTTCTTTTTGTTTCAGGCGAGCTCACATGTCTTCATGTTTTCTTCTTTTTATTAAAATTTTACGCTTTGTTTGGATTCCAAGAAAGTTAGGATAGAAAGGAAAGTTTAAATGAGTTTGAAAAGTATTTCAACACCTGCGCTAATGCGTTAGTGGCAATATTAAAATTAAATGAGTTAAATGGGTGGGTTACTAATTAAATGGGTTAGGCTGGTAATGGATAATTAATTTATATATAAACGGGCCATAAATGGATAAATGGGTAATTACATATCCAACCCATTTATGACTCAGCCCGCCCATTTGCACCCCTAGTCTAGATGATTATTAGAAAATGTTTTTTTTTTTCCTTTAACAATATCATAATATATATATCTACGATAAAATAGATACCTATGTATGGAAAAAACTTTTACGTAAAAGATTCACTATTTAGCAAATATTCTTTCCAATTATACATATATAATATAATATCTTGAGAGGAATCATTATCTAAAGTCCACTTTACTTCAAATCAACAAACAATTTTTATGTTGAAAGCCCCAAACAATATAAAGTAGAACCTAATATAGGATTAGATGACTCAATGAAAATAAACATGCCAATATCTATGGCAGTACCAAAATTTGATATTAAGACTATCAAAATTCAACCAAATCCATCACCTTGTTGTCCAAATGGAGTATGACCCAGTTTTCCCAAAATTAGGTTAACTGATATTCATATTTCCTAAGTGATTTATTTATTTTGTTAGTAATCCAGCTTACATTTATTAAAAAAAAATAGTATATAATGAAAACTCCTAAACCAGAGAAGGGAAGACATCAACATAGGGAACCTCCATGCTACGGCGACCAAATTACAAATCTAACTACAATACCAAAACAAGCCAAAGCAAGTAGCAAAGGAAAATTGCACTAACAACTAAACAACACATCTATACAGATAGACAGCACAATAACATTGACAAACACATGGTAGCACAAGAGCTCTAGAATCAAATTAAAATACCATTTCGAACAATCCCCCGATTACAATAGATAGTAGCATTTGAAAGAACTTGGTTTGAAACCCCACCCTTACTTTGACATCCTTAATGATCGATACTTCTCTTGATCTACTCTTTAGTCCAAATTTTGTCTACATGAACTATGGCATTCCTTTGCAACTAAATGTGGTAGACCGTTGATCACTAAGCAAGTTTGCAGCTTATTACTCTAAGCCCCTTCCCTTTTAACTTTCTAGGTCCCCACCCCCGCCCTCTCTCCCCCGGCGGGGAATCAAGTCTTCTCACACAAAGAAGAGATATGATCTCTACTTTCAAGAGAATTTCAAGAGTTTGTTGTTTACAACTGACCAACCAATAAAAGAATGTTTTTGGATAATTAAATGGAACCAAAGCAAATTCCTAAGCGATCTACATCATGACCTTCATAAATTTATAGCCTAAACCTTCAAATATCAGTAATGAAACACATCATGGCTCTCAAAATAAAGTTCTTGCAGATTTGGATTAATTACTTTTTTTAACAATGTTGGTTGTACTTGAAAGTTTTTAAGCCTAAAACCAAACACTAAGGGACCCAACAAATTTGGCCTAACATAATTGATTTCCTCATCACTTTGGCTTTAAATTTAAAATAACTAAAAATTTCCAAAAATTATGATCTTCTTTAGGTTGTAAGCTCTATGTGTTAACTCAATTCACCCCAAATTTCATGCTAATCTCAAGTTATGCTAAAATCAAGTTAGTCTATCCAAATTTGAAATGAAGAGAACGTGCATATCTCAAATTATGAAACTCTTTGGGATGAATGAGAATAAATTTTATTCTAACGTAACAAGAAAACCACAATACAAGCTACACAATTGACAATACACTAAATGAAGCCATCAGAAAGGACACAGCATAACAAACAATCCGGTTGAGAAGATCAGGAACAAAGCCTAGTTTTGGGCCCATAGTACTCAACAACCAGGACTAAAATGCACTACTTAGTCAAGTTTGCACAAGCCCTAAATTACCTCCCCTCTTTGACCCAATCCTAACCCAAATTTAATTCAGGCTTAAAAAGATGACAAAATCCAGCAACTACCTTACAATCTTACATAAATCTTAGCCCTTCAAAAATATTCTTTTGGGGTCCACTTTACAAAAAGAAAAACCAAAATCTTTTGCAAAATAAAAATTAATAATTAAAAAAAAAAAAACCAATCCTTAATAGAACTTTGCCAATTTAGATCAATTCAAATGGACTGGGCATACACTAGCACAATAATCCAATAATATATATTGGCATGCATAAATGATAAAAGCATTACTTTTATTAGGAATTAAGCCACACGCAGCTAAAAACAAAAACATTACAAAACAAGAAGTGATTTTTTTTTTTTTTTTTGAGAAATTTACAAAACAAGAAGTAGATCCACCAATCTCACATCTCAATTTTCTTTTTCTTTTTTTGGATAGGGATGAATGAGATTAAATTTTAATCAACATAACGAACACAACACAAACCAGAAAATACACATCCCTGATGTACCCTATTAAGGAAACACAGTGCATTAGAAAGGGCCGACTGAGAAGATCAGGAACAAAGCCCATTATTGGGCCCATAGTACTACATCTACAAGGATAGTATAACGGCCCCAAGAAAAACTTGTCTCCCTGTCAAAAAAACACCTCTCCTCGCGATGCCACCTTCTTGAACTTACTACTTAGCCATAGAAGGGAAAAAAGAAACAGCATGGAATTCTAAGAAATAGTAAGAAAGAGTACTATATGCTCCATTTCTAGCAGATGTAGAAGCTTCATCAGAGGCTACAATAGAGTTGTAAGATTCAGTACCCATTTTGTTGTTGGTAGTGCCGTTACCGCCGTCTTGCTGCCAACCACCTCTTCTGAAATATCTTATACACTCGCGGAGTTCAGCAATGAGTTTAAGAATTAGAATCAGGAGGGTCACGATTTCCGTAACATCTTTAACGCTCAAATGCAAGCTGTTGCGAAAAGAAATTGTGTCAATATTATAGGATAAGGAATTCACACACATATAACTTTAGCTAGCTAGTGTTACCTTGCCATAGGAGGAGACGATTGCCTAGAATTGTCAAGTATAGGAATTAGGAAGAGCGAGGGACGTTGTGCTGCCTTGTGCAAAACCTGTAAACCGTGTGAAGAGCAGGAGAAGGAATGAAGCAGAGGAACCGAGTGATGCATGAGAAAGATACATTTATAGCATTTGGACATAGTTCGTTTAACCACAGTTAACTCTAGATACTGAGTTAACTCAGCCGAGTGAGATGTGCCGCATAAATTAAAAAAAAAAATCATTTGGTCGTTGTTTGTTTAATTCAGCAAAGTTAGAGTTAACTCAGCCGAGTGAGATGTGCCGCATAAATTAAAAAAAAAAAAAGAATCATTTGGACGTAGTTTGTTTAACCGCAGTTAACTTTGCTGAGTTAAACAAACAACGACCAAAAGATTCTCAAGTATCTTTTTAACACGTTTCTCAAAAAAAAAAAAAAAAGTACCTTTTTAAACAATGTGATCCTAACCTTTCATTTATTTCAAGTCCATTGGGCTCCACTCGTTTGTGTACTATCTTGTGCTGGTAGTACATTTGAGCTCATTTGTGTGCTATCCTGCGCTATGTGCTATCTTGCGCTAAGGCAAAAAGAAAATAGTAGCTAGTCCAAGATATCTTGCGCTGGTAGTCCATTGTGCTAATTTGTGTGCCATTTTGCGCTGGGGCAAAAAGCCAGTAGTGACTAGTCCAAGCTGGCGTAAAGTTTTGCTCTCATTTGTTTTCTCAAGTGTTAGGCTATAAACTAACTGAGTTTTGTAGAGTAGTACATATTTAAGTTTGACTTGTCAAGAAAAGTTAAAAGCTCAAGTTTGGTTTGAGCTCGTAAGAAATCTAAAAATAATGTTTGAACTTGAACGTGTGGAAAAGCGAAAAAGTTTGAGCTTGGCTTGGCTTGGCTTGGCTTAACTTGATCAATTAGTCGAGCCAACTCAAGCTTAATATCAAGCTCAAATTGGAGCTCAGGTCAAGCTTTTGAGTTTAAGATCTAAAAAAATTACATTATCTAATGTTTAAATCTCTAAAATTAAGAAAAAGAAAAAGAAAATATTATAATTATTTTATCATGCTTCATTGTCACTCTCAGTAGATGAGATTTTCTTAAACTCCTAGTTAGTCATAGCACTAAACAAAGCATTCAATACTCTACTGTTGAAATTTGTAGCTTTAATCTTGTCATCATTCCAAGATGCAGGTGGATCAGTAGGTTTGGTCCATCCAACAGCTAGCTATACCTTTTCATCCAAAGACTGCAAAAAAACTCTTATGCATACTTTTTAGTATGCATAGTTAGTACCATCAAACAAAAGAGGTATAACTAAGGATTGTTCACGATCCATGACAACAAGAGTCAATAGATCACACAGCAAAAATCAAAACCTAATTAAAGAGTACCAACTCTAATACCACTTGTTGGGTTAAGATAACTTGACCTCGGTTAATTAATTCAATTAAACAAATTGATTAATTGGGCCAAATTACATGTAAATCGTGGAGGCACTAATAAATCAATAAATAAATTAAATGCAATGGAAATTAAATTGACACGGTGATTTGTTGACAAATGGGAAAAACTTTTCGCAAGACAAAAACTCCACCTGGTGAATTTAAGGTCGTCACTCTCAAGAATTTACTAATCAATAATTAAGCGGTTACAAATATGAGGAATTTTACCACTACCCTAGCCTATCCTATAATACCAACCTACAGTTGAACCTTCGCTCCAATATCCAATTGGACTTAGTCTTATAGCAACCTTCTTTTCTTTGATGCACAAATCTCCAATCTGTGACTAACTCTTATGCACTGATCCCAGTACGTGACTAACTCTAGCAACTTGAATGATTGTTGTTGGTTGCACAGTTCTTCACTTCAAAAACGATAAAGATCAAGAAACACTTGGTTACAAAATCCTATGATGTACAAACGCAATAATTTCTCATAGAGAAAATTAAACTTTCGGTTATTGTATCCGTATGTGACAGTTCTTAAAATAAGCCTTATATATATCTAGGGTTGTGAGAAAAGAAAACCTAAACAAATACATCAACATAGACCAAAATTCAGATTTGGAAATCCTGAATTCGTAAAGCTCGATAGATCAAGCTTGTGTCGAGCTGCCTAGTAAACCTTAATAGCAGCTTTTTATTGAGTTATTTGTCAAGCTTCAGTAAACCAACTTTTCTTCACTTGTTTCTTGGATCATTCTTCATGTCTTTAATACAACTACTTGATATGTATCAAACCCAACTTAGATATACCTAATTTACAAGTAAAGTGCGTTTAATCAAAGGATTAGCCAATTGCATAGAAAATATGACCCTAACAAAATAAAATATAAAAAAACTCAAAACTGTACCAAAAATTAATAGCCTTTACACTTATCACAAAAAGATTATATATAAAAGAAAAAGAATAATAGCACTTTCATGTTGTGAATCCGAAACAAATTAATATAACACCTTAATTTGGGCCTCAAAAAGGAATCATTGGGCACAACATAATTTCTTCCAAAATAATTCATTTTACTCTCCATTTTTTACATGTCAGTCATTAGTAGGGACAGTCACCTTGTGATTGTCACTTTAAGTATAAAAACTAAAAATAGCTCTATTTCAAAAGCTTTAAAGAAGAGAATTCATAATATGTTAGAAATATACTTGATTTTAATAAATGAAGTTTCTAGCCGACCTCAATTGTGGCTCATGTACAAAATTGAAGACTTGGAATAACTTGACTAAAGAGTGACTTCAACTGCAATACTTTGAGATTTGTTTGTAGTGAAAAATGCTAGTAGTGCAACTTTTGCCACAACTCGCCTACGTGGCGAGTTGTGAATGGTCGAGAAAAAATGGTGATTCTATGTGGGTTCACTACTCCAACACTCATAACTCATCACGTATACGAGTTGTGAAAAAAGTTGTATCATTTGTTGTGATTCTAGCATTTTTCTTTGTTCATTAGTGGTGACAAGCATGAACATGAGCTATATTTAGTCCACTGTGCACAAGCCCTAAAATAACATGAACAAAATTGAAGACTTGGAATAACTTGACTAAAGAGTGACTTTGAATGCAAGACTTTGAGATTTGTTTGAACATAGTGAAAAATGTTAGTGGCACAACTTTTGCCACAACTCGCTTGCGTGACGAGTTGTGAGTAGTCGAGAAAAAATGGTAAGTCTATGTGGGTTCGCTACTCCAACACTCACAACTCATAACGCAAATGAATTGTCGAAAAAGTTGTGTCATTTGTTGTGATTTTGGAATTTTTCTTTTTTCATTAATGGTGACAAGCGTGAACATGAGCTATATTTAGTCCACTGTGCATAAGTGTTCAAACAGAACCCAAGTCATACCTGAAACCCTTGGACCAGATGCTTGGGGGAAATTAACACTATGACATCTTTATAAGTGTTCAAACAGAACCCTAGTGTTAATTTCCCCCAAGCATTTGTTTCGAAGACTTCAGGTATGACTTGTGTTCAAACAGAACCCAAGTCATGCCTGAAGTCCTTGAACTAGATGCTTAGGGGAAATTAACATTATGACATCTTTACAAGTGTTCAAACAGAACCCAAGTCATGCCTAAAGTCCTCGGACCAAATGCTTGGGGCAAATTAACACTATGATATCTTTACAAGTGCTCAAACGAAACCCAAGTCATGCCTGAAGTCCTTGGACTATATGCTTGGGGGAAGTTAACACTATGACATCTTTACAAGTGTTCAAACAGAACCCAAGTCATGCCTGAAGTCCTCGGACCAGATGCTTGGGGGAACTTAACACTATGCCATCTTTACAAGTGTTCAAACAGAACCCAAGTCATGCCTGAAGTCCTCAGACCAGATGTTTGGGGGAAATTAACACTATGACATCTTTACAAGTGTTGAAACAGAACCCAAGTCATGCTTGAAGTTCTCGGACCAGATGCTTGGGGGAAATTAACATTATGACATCTTTACAAGTGTTCAAACAGAATTTAAGTCATGCCTGAAGCCCTCGGACCAGATGCTTGGGGAAAATTAACACTATGACATCTTTACAAGTGTTCAAACAGAACCCAAGTCATGCTGAAGTCCTCGGACCAGATGCTTAAGGGGAAATTAACGCAAATCAACATCATTACAAGTGTTAAAACAGGACCTTAGACAGGCCTGAAGTCCTCGGACCAGATGCTAAGGGAAAATTGAAACACTGTGACATCTTTTATAATTGCTTAAACTGAACCTAAGCTATGTACAGCTCCTCGGACCACGTGCCTTGAATGATTTTACATTTTCTATTTATTTTTGTCAGGTGTTAAAACAAGTCCCAGATTATATCCATCTCCTCGGATCACTTGCTTTGGATTCATTATTCTCTGTTGGTTGCACAGTTCGCAGTATAAGCACATGGTCATTTTCCTTATTATTTTTGCATAGCTAATTTATCTACTTTAGCAGCAATGCATTACTGTTGGCGTTGATAGAGTTAGGGTAACAATGTTTCGTTACTATCAACAACATTAGTTTTAAGTCCCATTGGAGGGAAAAATAACAACACCAACATTCATGAAATAGTTATTGTAGAGGAAGGAGAGATTCATAAAGTAAAAAAAATAAAAAATGCTGCCCTTTTTATTAAATAAAGGAAAGGTACACTATACATGATAGCAAACTTCCACTATAGAAGGGTAAGACCAGGGTGATGAAGAAAAAGAGAAGATCACTGGTTGAGATCCTTTTTCTCCTAGTTGCAAGATGTTCTGCTATTAAGGTTGAAAAATGGGAGACCTGTCTATCCCTTTTCTCCTAGCTGCAAAATGTTTTGCTATCAAGGTTGAAAAGCAAGAAACCCATCTACCTTTGTTCTTGTTAATTTGCTTGATCAATCTTGGTTTGTTTTTACATTTATGCACGCACGATACATGTTGCCAGGTGAAACCTAAACTTTGTCGCACCAAAAATCTGTTGCGATCTGCACTTGCCTTGGGCCTTGGCTGGAGAAAGAGAGTCTTCTTTCTTGTTGATTGAAAGGCAGGAGCATCTTTGGCCTCCTCTTCCTTCGCCTTGGCTACATCCTCTTGGGCCTTAGCGGCATCCTGGATTTCCTTGCCCTTGCCTTTATCCGTGGCCACCTCATCCCCTAGACCTTGATCACCATCTTGGCTAGATCCTTTGGAAGCCCTGAAGGTTTAAGAATTTGAAGTTTCCGGAGAACGAGAAGATTTGCAAAGTGAGGAAGAACGATTCCCCCGGGGTGCCTTATATAGAAAGCGAAGTCCATTAGGAGTTATCTCGCTCGAAATCCAAAGAGAGAGTCATAAGCAGGAAAAATCTCGCTCAATTTCCAACGAAATCTTCAGCCGCTAGATCTGCATCATGTCGTAGAACATAGGGAACATGGAGCCGCAAGAATTTATGAAGGCGCGCCTCGTGTACCGAAGTGTTAGGAGCGTGTTTTAGGTAGTTAAAAAGACACCTATACAGTCAGAGAGGTGATGAAAAATGGGCGCAAAGGAACCATCATCACATCAAAAATCCTCATTTCTTCTCGAGGAGTCAGAAAGAAGAATCTTGAGGGGCTATTCTAGGAGGGAAAGGCCCAGGAGCCCACACCCACACATATATATATATATATTGGGCCAAGGGCCTAACCCGAGGACGCCAAACAATCCGAGGACGGGTAAAACACTTTCGTAAGGATCTGTATTAGTAAGTGGGGAGAAAAATCCTACTAAAGCCACCCAGGGGGGTGCCCTGAGGAAGAATCCCTCCTCGGCTGGGCAAGGCCGAGGTCAGAGGGTATGGTTCGCCATCAAGAGCAACGCTGTGGACCATTACGCTATAGAGGATATGTATCAAGAAGGAAAAGGACAAAGGAGAGCTACGAAATATCCAAGAAAAAGCTGCTAATACCGCATTGAATGCTCTGCAGCTAACTGAGCATTACTTTTTAGCCTTACAACTACTCCCAAAGACTTTAGGGAGGGGCTGATGGGACAAGTATCAAGGGTATCAATCCAAATTATTGACAAGTGGAGGGTAATGATGGTCCAAGAGGGACTATATAAGGAGAAAGAAAGGGAGAAAATGGGGGAGAGAAGGGTATTCAGTTTCATTAACCTATACAAATATTTGCCTCCTTAGCAACACATTTATCCAACCTTACGTACTTTGTTCTGGCATGATTATCCTTCGAACCCATTCTATCCGTTGTTAGATTCACTAGGATCTAGTTCTTTGACCACTCTTTACAAATTTATTGTATGGGCTCATTAACCCACAATCCCATATCTTTTGGACTTGGGCTATAAATCGTGTCCCTATAATATCAATATGCCCATTTTGTTATGACATGTAACATTTTCACCACTAGTCCATCCAAAAAAGATGTGTTTCTAATTTCTATTCAAATGTTATTATAATGGATGTTGACAAAAGGGATACTTTTGATATGTATATTCTATATTTATCTATCTCTATATATATTATATATTTATATCTATTTTATAGTAAAAAAGAAAAAAAATCTATATTTATTTCTAATATAAATGCTTTTTTTATTATTATTTATATTTTCATATAAACTTTTAATGCTCATAAATTTTTTGGTCATTTGTAAAAGTTTCTTATGTTATTATTCTAATATATATGTGTGTGTGTGTGTGGTGGGGGGGGGGGGGGGGATTTCAAATTGTATAAGAATTCCCTACAAAATCTCATTTTACATTCTCTATTACAACATGCTACATTATATTTGTATGTAGATTAAATAATGTCATATATAAACAAAATCATAAGAAATCAAAAGTTTTGTAACTAAGTACGTAGAATTATGTATCGTAAGAATCATAATTCGAATTCCCCTTACCCATCCTTATAACCATCAAATTATATATATATATATAATCCTAAAAAAAAACTATATAATAATTATTAAAATCTATAAAGAAGATCATATTTTGACTAGTTGATATAATAGCAGGGATATAAATTACAATTTTTCTTTATCAGACGTGGAAGGAATCTAAAATTGCAAGACTTGATAAGAAATGAAAAAAAAGAAAGCTTCAAGTTTCAAAACCTTTGAAACCTTTTATATTTCTTAGAAGATACATATAAAAAACTAAAGACTAATATTTATAAATTTAAATAAAAAAAATTCTGGTCTGATTTGGTCTTATTCACTGCACTATGGTCCTATTCGGTCCACTTTGGTCATGTTCGGTCCACTCAGTTCTATTCAGTTGCCAAATTCTGTCCACTTCGGTTATATTCGGTCCACATTAGTACTACTCAGTCCACTTCAGTCTTATTTGGTCCATTCTGTTCACTTTGGTCTTATTCAGTCCTATTCAATCATCTTCAGTCCTATTCGGTCCATGTTAGTCTTATTTAATCCACTTCGGCCCAATTTGGTCCTATTTAGTCCATTCAGTCTACTTTGGCCTTAATTAGTCCTATTCGGTCTATTTGTCTACTTTGGTATTCTTTTGTCTAATTTGGTCCTATATGGTCCACTGCGGCTTTATACGATCCATTCTGTCAATTTTGGTCTTATTCGGTCCTATTCAGTCAACTTCGGTTCACTTTGGTCCTATTCGGCCCAATTTGGTTCTTATTTCACCCATTCTGTCCACTTTGGTCTTTTTCGATCTTATTCAGTCCTTTTTGGTCCTATTTTATCCACGTCAATTCATTTGATCCAAGTCGGTCCATTTTTGGACACTTCAATGCATTAAGTCTATTTTTTATGCACTTACATAATGGGAAACACATCCAAATTTATTTTTGAAAATATAAAACTCAAACTCATAATGTTTATCGTAGAATTTTGGTCCATTTCAATTCGGCTAAATTTAAGTGAAATTTTTATAAACATAAATGCAATGAATATGCAAATGTAATTTTTAAACCAATTACTCATTTATTTAAATCTCATTACTTTTTTTTTCTTTTTTACAAAAAAATTCATCACTTTTAAATGAATTGCATGATATTGATTAAACCTTAAGCTATATATATATATATATAATTTGGGCTTAGAAGTTGTGGTTGTGCCAAGTGGTTGCTCTCATTAATTAGTAAATTAATTATATATTTTTCGTTAGGATGTATTTCCTTGATTAAGGGATAATATTTAACAATTGTTTAATTAGGTAAAAATTTATCATTTAAGTTTCTTTTTTTGAGGAAACAGTAATACTTATTAGAACAAACAAACACGAAAGTAGTATATAGAATTTTTTAAACAAGCTTATAATATATTAAATAACCAGAGTATCACTACAAAAGGGTCTAACCTTTGCAATAGTAGTTTGGGGTTATAAATTCTATTTAAATTAAAAAGTTTATTATAAAAAATTTCTAAACTTGAATTTTACACAATAACTCACATTCTTTTTCTCAAAAAAAAAAAAAAATTGACTAAGGGATAAGATTTAACAATAATTTAAAACAAATTTAAATTCTATTCAAACTAAAAGTCTATTATCAAAATTTTATAAACTTAAATCCCACATGACCCATGTTTTTGATCAGGCGATATTTGTATTAGAGAGAGAGCGACGAGTGAGAAAACTCCCGCCCGAGTTCCAATGAAATCCTCAGCCGTTGGATCCGCATCACACCATAGAACGTGGGGAACATGGAGCTGCAGAAATTTAATGAAGGTGCGCCTTGAATACCGAAGCGTCAGGAGTGTGTGTTGGGCAGTTAAAAAGGTATCCGAGCAGACAGAGATGATGTGTGATGAGAGCGGGGTACTTGAGGTGATATCGAAATCCTCTTTTCTTTTCGAGGAGCAAAAGATGAGAATTTCAAAGGGCTGTTGTAGGGATGATAGGCCCAGTAGTGTATATTAGGCCGGGGGCCTAATCCGAGGACACCCAATAGTTCGAGAATGGAAAAGCATTGTTATGGAAGTCAGCATTGGTGAATAAAGAAAGGGGTCTGGTCATAATGGTCCATAAAGGTGGTCTGAGGAGGGATTCTTCCTCGACTGGGCATAGCAGAGGTCAGAAGGTACGGTTTGCCATCTAGAAGTAACGTTTCAGGAAATTCTGTTGATAAGGATATATATCATGAAAGCACAGGACAAAGGAAAGTCATGAAATATCAAAGAGAAAGCTGCTACCACCACATTGAATGCTCTATAGCTAACTCTTTGGTCACATTAATGAGGAAGTGATGCTTGAATAATAGTTTTCAGCCTTATAGTTGCTTCCAAAGATTTCAGAAAGGTGCTGATGGGATAAGGACCAACACCAACAATCTAATCTACACGTGAAGGGTAGAGATGAAGGAAAGAAGATAGTATAAAATATAAAGGAGTCCCTGAAGGAAAGAACCGTAGATTGGAGAGAAAAACACTGTAGCAACAATATCTGCACTTTTAATCAAACTCAAGAGAGATATATATAAGAATTGATCTCCTCGGATTGTGCCAAGGACAATTTTCTTTAGATTAAACCAGTCTAACTTTACTTTCTGACCATCTGGATCCATTATACTTGTTGTCTAACTTGTTAGAACCCAGTTTTCCAACCAACTCTCTACAAATTCATTGTATTAGGCTTTTTGAGCCTAAACCCATCCATCCCTTAGGCTAAGGACTCAAATCGTGTCCTTACATTAAGTATAGCATTTATTATTACTATGCTCATG
This sequence comes from Quercus suber, assembly GCF_002906115.3. Lineage (NCBI taxonomy): Eukaryota > Viridiplantae > Streptophyta > Magnoliopsida > Fagales > Fagaceae > Quercus > Quercus suber. Next base: position 327,090 of record NW_027070153.1, read on the forward strand.
TTGAATCACATTATCATAGGATTTCGGTCAATTTCGATTTTGCTGAATTTTAGTGAATGTTTTTCTAAACATAAATGCAATTAATATACAAATGTAATTTTTAGAGCAATTACTCATTTATTTAAATCTCATTACTTTTTTTAAAAAAAAGTCATTTTTTTAAAATGAATTGCTTGATATTGATTAAACCTTAAGCCATATAATAATAATAATAATAATAATAATAATAATAATAAAAGTTTGGTTTAAAAGTCGTGGTTGCATCAAGTGGCTGCTCTCATTAATTAGTAAATTAATTATATATTTTTTGTTTGGATGTATTTCCTTAAGTAAGGGATAATATTTAACAAATGTTTAGGTAATATTTTATCATTTAAATTTCAACAACTTAAATTTTATTCAAACTAAAATTTTATTATAAAAAATTTCTAAACTTGAAATAACTCACATTTTCTTTCCTTAAAAAAAAAAAAAAAACTTCTTGACTAAGGGATAAGATTTAACAATAATTTATAACATATTTAAATCTATTCAAACTAAAAGTTTATTATCAAAATTTTATAAACTTAAATCCCACACGACCCACGTTTTTGTTTTCATTTTTTCCCTCAAGTTGCATGATTTAAAAATACTTTAAAACAAATTTAAATTCTATTCAAACTAAAAGTCTATTATCAAAATTTTATAAACTTAAATCCCACACAACCCATGTTTTTGTTATTGTTTTTTTTTCCCCTCAAGTTTCATGATTTAACAATAATTTAAAGCAAATTTAAATTCTATTCAAACTAAAAGTCTTTTATAAAAAATTTCTAAATTTAAATCCCACACAACTCACGTTTTTTATTTTTTATTTTTCTCAAGTTGCATCTCATTAAATTAATATTTTATTAGGATATTAAGCTACAAAGCTCTTGCGTTGGGGATAAGATTTAACAATAATTTAATTTAAATAAAGTGTTATCATCTAAGTTTTAGAAATTTAAATTCTATTCCAACTAAGAATCTATTATCTAAATTTCAAAACTATATATATATATATATATATTTTCAGCCATGGCTTTTCGTACAATCCCTCTTAACTAATAAGTCATCCTTATAATTAAATCTCACTATCTAGTATTTTTTTTTTTTCAAAAAGCAACTTATGCTTATGTTTTAATCTAAAAAATTCATATTACTTATTGTTCTTTATTTTTGAATTTGCATGTAAAGTATAATGCTAAAGGAAGTTTACTATAAAGAAGCAATCAATGGACACCCATTTAAGTTCTTGGTTCTCTTATGTAAGTTTTTTTTTTTTTTTTTTTTTTTTTATTTTATTTTAATTTCTCAATTTTTGAACTCTTTTGTGTATGTTTTGATTTTTTGATTTGTTTATTGTATTTCAGTTGTGAATGTGTTGATTTTTTCAATTAGACTTGTAAGGGCGCAATTTGGCTCCCAAGCCCAAAGGGTGGGTGGGATTAAATCCAAAAAGCCCAATACAATGAATTTGTAGAAAGTTTGTTAGAAAACTAGGTTCCAATGAGTTGGACAATAATTATAGTGGGTCAAGATGTCAAAGAAACAAAAGATAAACTGGTTTTGTCTAAAGAAAAATGTCCTCGGCACAATCCGAGGAGGTTGGTTGTTGTATATATTACTTTTGAATTTGGTTACAATTACAGTCTTTGCTGCTATAGTATTTTTCTCTTTCCTTTTGATCCCTTTTCTCAGGGGCTTCTTTCCCTTTTATACTACTATCCTTCTTTCATCTTTGCCTTTCACGTGTAGACCAAATTGCTAGCTTTGATCCTTATTCCATCAGCACCTTCCTGAAGTCTCTAGGGGTAGCTATAAGGTTGAACATCACTGTTCAGACATTATTTTCACATTAATGCAGCCAGAGAGTTAGTTATAGAGCATTTAATGTGGTGATAACAACTTTCTCTTAGATATTTCTTAGCTTCCCTTTGTCATGTGCCTTCATAATGTATATCTTTATCAATAGAATTTCCCGGAACATTGCTCTGGATGGAAGACCGCACCTTCGGACCTTTGCTTTGCTCAGCCGAGGAGGCGTTCCTCCTCGGACCAACTTCCTAGACTCTTATGTCCAAACCCCATTTCTTCATTTACTAATGCGGACTCCCGTAACAGCGTTTACCCATCCTCAGACTATTAGATATCCTCAGATTGGGCCCCCGGCTCAATATATATATATACTACTGGGCCTATCACTCCTACAAAATTATTACTAGAAAAAAATCGATATTGACTAAATATTTTGTTTATTATTTTTTGTGCTGACTAGGGTATAGATTAAACAAAACTCAAATAAGAATGATCAAACTCATTCTGTTTCTTATATTAATAAATTAACACAAAACACAAAGAGAATTTTAAAATATAAAAATAGATAAACATTAGTAAAGCCTAAAGCCTACAAAGCTGGCGTGTTATTGGCAAGACATTTGGGGCTGATGGATGGGGTATTGGAAGGGGATTCTTTGATTATTTCCAATGCCCTTAAGCAAGTTACAAAACCTCTTACCTCGATTGCTGCTATTGTGGAAGGAATTCATGCTTTAGGATCAATTCTTGGTGTTGTCCATTATTCTCATGTGAGAAGAAATGGCAATCAACCAGCCTACATTTTAGCAAGACAAGCTCTAAGCCTTGTTAATGATGTAATTTGGATTGAAGAGACTCCTTACTGTATTCAATAAGCTTTTATCCAAGATGTATGTGGATATTGATTTTTAATAATATATCTATGTTTGTTTATCCAAAAAAAAAACTTAAATTAATTTTTTATTAAATTTTTTTTTATTTTATAATTTATTATTACTATTTCTTTAATAATTTGATTTTAATTATTTTAAAATTGTTGAGTTAAATTAAAAAAAAAAAAAAAAAAAAAAAAAAAACACTATAGTGACCTAATAAGAAAAGAAAAAGGAAAAAGGGTTTCAAGTTTGAACGGCTGAGACGGCAGATTGGTTTGGCCACAGGATTAGACAATCCAACGGCTAAAGAGAAACCCTAATCGCACCAAGAATAAGAATAAGAGAGAAACTTTACTACTTAAACCAAAGTAGGCCAAATAACTCTTCCTCTTGCGCTTTCTCTCTTCACTCCCTTCTTAGCTACTGGTATAATCTCTTGCTCTCTCTCTCTGTGCTTACAGTTCTGTAATTTCGTATATTAATTTTGTGCTCACTGTGATTATTGATTGTGATTATCTAATAATTGGTTAAAAATATTGATCTGCTTCACTATCTGTGTTTGTTTTAATTGACTGCCTAACTTTTCAGCAATACATGCCTTAAGTCTTCTAAGTGGGTTTTTTTAGATAAAAAAGAAAAGAAAGATTGAAGGGTTTATTTTTATTTTTAGAATTTACCTTGAAGTTTGAGGAGAATTACATTCTCAAAGTCAAAGATAAGAAATCTTTAGCTGAATATATTTAGAGCAAGGTTTCTCGTAATCTAAGGGTTGGATTGCAGGTTTTCTATGTTTTTAACAGGCACCCATATCAAATTTCGCTCAAATTATTTAGATCATTAACTTATAAAACATAATTTTATAACGCATGTCAAATTGAATGTTGACATAGAGGTTGATCTTATAATAAGAACATGCAATCCAATGATTAGATTATCAAAATTCACATCCAATAAAAAGATATAGAGAGAGTTTAAAAGGGTTTCTGCTTTTCCTAAAATATTAGGAGAGAAATGGTAGATTTTCTATGCAAAAGAAGTCTATAGAGAGATGGTAGATTTTCTATGCAGAAGAAGTCTATTCTCTCGCGTAAAGGTTTTCCTTATTTATTCCGTTGTCGTCCAGCGGTTAGGATATCTGGCTTTCACCAGGAGACCCGGGTTCGATTCCCGGCAACGGAATTATTTTATATGTTGAAGTTCTATTTTTGATTTCCAAAACTCATTAGGATCTTCCATGTAACGGAATTATTTTATATGTTGAAGTTCTATTTTTGATTTCCAAAACTCATTAGGATCTTCCATGTAATTGTTTGTGATTTTAATACTTTGTGTTCATCACGGTGAACACAAAAATCTTTCTATTTCTCAATAAAAGTTCATACTTATATTAAAAATGGCTTTCCATGGTACATGTTAGATGTTTTAGTATTTGTATTTTAAGTTTGTAAAGCTTTTGTTCTAAAATCTTTTTTGGAGAAACATTTCTTGAACAGAAATTCTTTTTTTGTGGATAAATCTGCTTGTTCAAGGATGTTATGAGAGGCAATTTTTATTTTGTGTTTAATTGTATTATCTTATAGAATTTTTGTTGTTGTTGTTGTTGTTGGTATAATAATGGTAATTGTGCTTTTTTTGTAGTGATATCACGCATTAGATTTTAGTTAGCTAGTAATTGATCTAGGATTTAATCATTTAAATTACCTTGCATTGATTAGAAGTTTAAATTTTATTTGTTTCATTTATTGATATATGATAATTTAATATGTTCCTTGCGTGTTATTTGTTCTGATGAATTAACTTTTTGCTATTTACTTTAGCTTCTTGCTCAGATTTTAGAATGGGTAAGGAGAAGGTTCACATTAGCATTGTGGTCATTGGCCATGTCGACTCTGGAAAGTCAACCACCACTGGACATTTGATTTACAAGCTTGGAGGGATTGACAAGCGTGTAATTGAGAGGTTCGAGAAGGAGGCTGCTGAGATGAACAAAAGGTCATTCAAGTATGCATGGGTTTTGGACAAGCTCAAGGCTGAGCGGGAGCGTGGTATTACCATTGACATTGCACTGTGGAAGTTTGAGACTACTAAATATTACTGCACTGTCATTGATGCTCCTGGACATCGCGATTTTATCAAGAACATGATTACTGGTACCTCACAGGCTGATTGTGCTGTCCTTATTATTGATTCCACTACTGGTGGATTTGAAGCGGGTATTTCCAAGGATGGTCAGACTCGTGAGCATGCTTTGCTTGCCTTCACCCTTGGTGTCAAGCAAATGATCTGCTGTTGCAACAAGGTAAATTTCTTACCATGTAATTTCATACATAGCAATAAGTTCTTTACTGATTTTTATTTTGTCTTCATGTTAGATGGATGCAACAACCCCAAAATACTCTAAGGCAAGGTATGACGAAATCGTAAAGGAAGTTTCTTCCTATCTTAAGAAAGTAGGATATAACCCTGACAAGATCCCCTTTGTTCCTATTTCTGGGTTTGAGGGTGATAACATGATTGAGAGATCAACCAACCTTGACTGGTACAAGGGCCCTACCCTTCTTGAGGCTCTTGACTTGATTTTGGAGCCAAAGAGGCCCTCTGACAAGCCTCTCCGACTCCCACTTCAGGATGTCTACAAGATTGGTGGTATTGGAACTGTCCCTGTGGGGCGTGTTGAAACGGGTGTGCTCAAACCAGGTATTGTTGTTACTTTTGGCCCTACGGGGCTGACAACTGAAGTTAAGTCAGTTGAGATGCATCACGAGTCTCTCCTAGAGGCTTTGCCTGGTGACAATGTTGGTTTCAATGTGAAAAATGTTGCTGTCAAGGATCTCAAACGTGGGTTTGTGGCATCCAACTCAAAGGATGATCCTGCAAAGGAAGCTGCTAACTTCACCGCCCAGGTCATTATCATGAACCATCCTGGCCAGATAGGCAATGGTTATGCCCCAGTACTTGACTGCCACACCTCCCACATTGCTGTGAAATTTTCTGAAATTTTGACCAAGATTGATAGGAGGTCGGGCAAGGAGCTTGAGAAGGAGCCCAAATTTTTGAAGAATGGAGATGCTGGTTTTGTTAAGATGATTCCCACCAAGCCTATGGTAGTGGAGACTTTCTCCGAGTACCCACCACTTGGACGATTTGCTGTGAGGGACATGCGTCAAACTGTGGCTGTTGGTGTTGTCAAGAGTGTGGAGAAGAAGGATCCAAGTGGTGCCAAGGTCACCAAGTCTGCTGCTAAAAAGAAATGAGTGTTTTATTTTAGGAAGTCAATAGCAAAAGAAATGGGTTGGTTTTTTGGCTTTTGTTATTGCAGCCTCTTATATAGGGGCCTTGACTGCCTGGTGGGGGTTTTGAGCACCCAGGCCACCTGGGTGGCTTGACCGTCGGTGGCAAAAGCTTCATCTATCTGGTTGATGCTGTTTTTAGTAGTATAGAGCTTCATAGTTGCAAGTGAGAGAACAAATTGGTATTTAATTTGATTTCCAAATTGTTGGTTTTTAAATGTATTTATGAGACTCAAATATTTTACGTTTGAAATGTCACCCCGAAGTAGTGGTGATATCTCATATCTGTGGGGACTTTTGTTTTGTTTTGTTTTTTTTTCCTTCCAAAAAAAAAAAAAAACAACAAAAATATTGTTTCTCTCTCTTTTTTTGGGCTTTGCATTATTTCAATAAGAGGGTTCATACGTTTCTGGGCGGTTTGGGCCTTAAAGAGTAAGGAAGGATACTATTCTGAGGGCAGAATTCTGCCCAATCAAATAGGCTCGCGGGCTCATGGATACTATGGAAATTGTAAAATTTTGTAGTAGGAGACTGTTCCTTTGTTAGGAGCTACACGGAATGTTTATTTAAGGCACTAGATTGCAAGGTCTACCATAATTTATGTCCTGTAATTCAATAGTTTGCGTCCTCTACAAGGTCCATATCTGCTCTAGGCAAGAGTTTTATGGCCTTTTGCCATTTCATTTTGGCAGGTTCCCCCCCACCCCCCGGGTGCTTCCAGACATATTTTCTATGTTGAGAAGGATTAGAAAGGCGATCATCTGTTTGTGTCCGGTGAAGTGATTCGGGGTCTTCAAACAGTTGCCAATCTGGTGAAGTGATTTCTTCAAACAGTTGCCGATGGCCAATTCGATTGACATCTATAGCACCCTGTTGTCAGGTGGTTGGTTGAACTTCCAAAGGGTGACATCTTGCCATGAATGGAAGTGATGAAACAATCTACGAGCAAATCCTTAGAAACAGATTTGCAAAAAAATTGTGGTAGACCGTCTTGAACATCTTCGGTGAGCGCCAAGGACAATTTAATTGAATGTGATACTGTGTTGGTCGACGTATTTTCGTCACCTTAGCAAGGTGGAGAGCTGAGTGCCAAGAACAATCTAATTAAACGTAATGCTACATTGCCCGACGCATTTTTGTCACCTTAGCAAGGTGGAGAGGTCGAGATGTTGAGCAATGCAATATTATCTTTCACTAGATTGTCCTTGGCACTCATAGCAGACAATAAGGTTAAGGTTCGCCACATCAAATTTCAAGACCGTTTTATCATCATTTTTTGTAAAGAGTAATACTAAAAATATTACAAACTACATAAAGCTTAGAAACTAACGTATTACCAATAACAAAAAAGTTATTTACTATGTTATTTAAATGACACCGATTATATTCTTAACATAATAGTTTATAAGATTTTTGTAGTACAATAAAGTATTTTAGAATTCTCCCCAAACTTAAAAGAATGGTTGTTTTCATTTTAGTCTCAATTAAAGTATAAAATTGACTACTCATTCATATCATGAGCTCAGCACCTTAACATCTTATTAATTACGCAGATCTATTAGGTGCTGATTATGTATCACAAAAAAAGAAGAAAACTGTAATGAGTCAGACATACCAACCGAATGGGTGCAATTATGCCAGACCAATTGGCTGAGAATAAACACTACAAAAAGTCATCAATCACTTAATTTCAACTTTTTACCAATATTCTATGCTCAACAAATCCTAGTAGAAGGGATGTTTATTCCATATTAGTTGTGTGTGTCTAGTGTCCACTGTTTATAATCACAGTCTATAACTACAAAGGTTAAGCCATTTTGTAGTTGTACTCTAGTTATGTAATGTATTATAATCCAGATTAAAAGACTATTATTATTTTTGTGTGTATTCTAATAAGTATTACTGTATACTAAAAAAAAAAAAAAATCCAAGTAGTAATATTCTTGCTTTGAATTAGAACATAATTAGTCAACATAGAAAAGTGAATTCTTATAAATGTTTCGAAAGATTAGCAAAAGTTGTCTTGTAAACTTTTTAAGTTGCACTCGGTTTCTAAAAATCCTTAGCCAAATGCACTTCGATAATAATTACTATATAAACGGTATGCAACTCCACGCAGTTCTTGATTTTTAAGTTTATTTCCAATTTTCCAGATTCTTCATTTATTTAATTTTATTTTCTATAGGGTTGGTGTAATTTTGGACCCACCTTGTGCAAAATTCTTATGGCTCATAAGCAGGTTTACTTCGTGGTTATATGGGTCCGTCCCCAGTCCTTATCAACCTTGTGACTTGTGAGTAATCAATTTATTTTTTGCGAAACAACCTTGTGAGTAATCATTAATTCTTTTTTTTTTTTTTTTTAATCTTAGAATTTGTTTTTTATTACCTAATGTTCTTTTGTTGGGGGGATAATTCAATAGTTGCTAGTTGATGGATGAGAGATTTGAACATTGAATATGTCTCCATTAGAAATATCATAATGTGTCAACCAATTGAGTTACAAGACCATGAAAATATATCTTGTAAGAATAATAGACTTCATATACTTCATAAATTAAAAGTTTATTTCCCTACTTACAAGTCCTACCAATCTAATGCACACAGCATGAGTTATTGACTTGTTTCTAGGTAGAATTTGAAGTTCTATACAATGACATATTTAAATCTCAACAAAAATTAGAGCATACTACATGCCTAATTGCCTCATGAATCTTCACATAAATTTATTATTATTATTATTATTATTTTGTTGATAATTCAATAATTACAATGGTGTTAGAAACATCAAAATGTTCTAGTTGAGTTATAAGGTTTTTGGCGAACATCATGTAAATTTTTTGATATATCAGTTACTATTGAAAAAGGAGAAATTTGAATCCTGAATGTCTTTATTTGAAATACGAGAAGATGTTAACTAGTTGAATTATAAAACTCTTGGCGTAAACCGTTATGAAACTGAATGAAAAAGATTCCTCCTGAAAGGAAAACTTTGAGCATTTTATCATTTTTTTTTATATAAAAAAACATTTATTCTATTTTCTTGTACAACAAAAATGATTGTATTGGTGCTTTTTTCATATTCTATATTCTACATTTCTACTCCACATGACATAATAGATCATACTTATGGTTTGATATATATTAAACTACAAACCAGCCAGTTGATGGGTTCCATCCCAACAACTATATGGTTGGTGCAGACAGCAACTCAAGCTCTCATATGTCTTCCTCTCCATCTTCCTTTCACTTCAAGATATAACTAATGAAAGCAACTCCTTCACCAATGAACCAATTCCATAAAAAAAAAAAACAATTAATCATTTGAGTTTGCCTGTGCCTATCATAGACCTTTCCTTTTTTTGTAACCAATATGACCTTCTCAACATTCAAATATAACTATTGGCCATCGTATACAATATAGTCTTCATTTCTCATTTCCTATAACAAGAACACCCACCCAAGTCAGTACTAACTCTGACTGATATTTCCACTCCAAATTTTGTGATTCCAGTCCTTCTTCAGGGCGTAGAAAAAAAAAATGGGGTCTATGGAAAGGTCAAAGAAAAAAGTTCAACTATGGAAAAAAGCAGTAGTCCATTTTTCTTTGTGCTTTGTTATGGGGTTCTTCACAGGCTTTGCTCCAACGGGTAAAGCTTCAATGTTCAATAACCATGTTGCCTCATCAAATAGATCAGAATCTTCACCACAGCCTATTGAAATGTTGCACCAAGCAACAAATATTAATAGAAGTTTAATAGCTGAAGCTCCGGTGACCATTCCTCAGAGGCATAAAGACTTGGAACACACATCACCACCAGAAGAATTACGAGTAGAAGAAGAAAAACAACCCAAGCTGACACCAAGAAGATTTGTAATTATTGTCACGCCAACAAGCACAAAAGATGAGCTTCAAGGTGTTCTTCTAAGGAGGTTGGCTAATACCATAAGATTGGTTCCTCCACCATTGCTGTGGATTGTGGTGGAAGCGAAGAGGGATTCAAATGAAGCGTCTGAAATCCTTCGGAAAACAGGTATTATGTACAGGCATTTGGTTTTCAAGGAGAATTTCACGGACCCAGAAGCTGAAATGGACCACCAAAGAAACATTGCGCTTAAACACATCGAACAACATAGGCTCAGTGGGATCGTACACTTTGCCGGGCTTTCCAATGTGTATGATATCGACTTCTTTGACCAGCTCAGAGATATTGAGTATGTAACGCTTTGCTCTTCTCTTATCATTGGTTTAATTTGCAGTTCGCTATAAACTATCATGTTATTTAATTTAATGTTCCTTAAAACTACAAAATTTTAAGCGGTTTATTTCAATATTAACATTTTATGGAAAATGAATTATCTTTCAAATTTTTTTTTTTAATTATTTCATTTAAATTTTTTTTTTGAATTCTCAAATAAAAAATCTAAATTTTTTTAGATCAACACTCTAATTTGAGGTTAGTAAGGTGATTGGATAGATCAATGCACATTAATTTGTAATGTGATCGATCAACACATTAATCTGTTCATTTTGATACTGATTTATATGGTCCCATGCATGAGCATTATAAATTAACCTCAATATAATAATAATAATAATAATTTAAAAGATATTACAAATGTGACCCATAATCTATAATGCATAGCTCTACATTTTGAAAATTGAAACTAGGATTTTTTTTAACACGTAAAGTTCCTGATAAGCCGATAGAATAAGAATGCCATAAACGGGTCAGTATAAAAGTACAAAAAATATTGTTGGTGAAAGTTTCGAAGTTTCTTCTACAAAAGTTTTCAGACAAATTTCTACATTGTTGAGTAAGTCGGACGCTGCAAAGCTTGCCAATTTGTTACGAAAATTGTTATAATTATTATCAGTTTGTTCCTTTCACTTTCACTAATGATGGCGATTTGTAGTTAGTACCACACTATCAACATAAAAATAAATATTAAATTTATTTATTTAAATATATTAATATATCAATTTGTAAGATTTATATAATAATTACATTTTTGGTTATATATATATATATATATATTTTTTTTTTTGTGTAAACTATAAATTACATTTCTAAGTTTGGGAGTATTTAGATTTTATATCCTGAAATTTCAGAATTTAGATTTTATTTCCAAAAATTTTGGGGTGTTTAGATTTTATACTTTAACATTTCAGAATTTAGATTTTACCCTCTAAATTTTAGGGGTGTTTGGATTTTAATTCCTAAAGTTTGGGAGTGTTTGAATTTTACACCCTAAAATTTCAAAAATTGTGGATGTAAATTCAAACATTTCCAAACTTTAGGGAGTAAAATCCAAACTCTAAAATGTTAGGATGTAAAATCCAAACATGCAAAACTTTAGGGAGTAAAATTCAAATTCTAAAACTTCAGAGTGTAAAATCTAAACACCTCAAAACTTTAGGAGTGTAATTTGCAATTTACCTTCTTTTTTTTTTTTTTTTTTTTTTTTTGCGCTTTACATTAGAAGTTTATNGTAGTAACTTCAAAATGAATTGCTGGACAACTACCTTTTACTTTTTTATTTAACTTCATTTGAGATAAGGTTGTTTTCTAGAAAATTTTAACGGAAAATAACTTTTATCTCATGTCAAGAAAATAAGAGAAGTTTTTTGACATTAATATTTTTTTGGAGGGGAAAATTTTCAAAATATCCAGGATTGCACTTTCAGAAATATATAACGAATATTTTTGCGCTTTACATTAGAAGTTTATTGGCTTAATGTATTACATAACAGGAGGTAACTCTATCCTTTCTATTAAATTTTTCATTCTGTGGCCAAAGGGTATCGTTGTTTTTAATTTCCTAATCAACAGTTTAGTAAATTTTCCTGGTGTCGGCAGGATTTGGTTATGCCTACTTTTCTCATTTACAAATAGCTCTGATTCCTAAAGCTACATGCTTCCAAATGTTATAGGATGACATGCATAGTTGGTAAGAAAAAAAAAAATCAATAATGCATCTGATAATAAATTTCCAAAACCTTTTGATTTTAACAATTTTTTTTTTTTGGTTCCAACCAGTTATTTTACCTTGAAAAATTAGTAGGAAGTTAGTTGAATGATTAAGATCGTTAATCTAATTCTCTCCAATTGCCATTTCTTAAGATATAAAATTTTCAACGGGGAAGATATGTAGCTTTCTGTCATACTTCAGTCAGGTAGTAGTTTGATTCAGTTTAGGAATATTCTATGGCACTTAGGAAGATTTTGACCCTAACTTTCTAGTTTATAGTAAAGATTATTTATTATTTATTTTTTGTGGGTGCAGGGGTTAATTATTAAAAAAAAATTTTAACACGTGGAACATTTTCTATCGGTCCTTTAAAAGAAGGATACAGCTTGTATCTAGTGCCTTTTTGTATTAGACCCGATATGATTCGGATACGTGCCCAATTTTAGACATGTACTCAAATCATATCATGCTCAATGCAAAAAGGCAATGGACAAAATTCATCCTTAAAAGAAATTTTTTTTTTCCTAGTTTTCAAATTGCAATTATTTATTTAGTTAGCATTATGTTTCAAATTGAATACTAACATCATGTTCAAATCCCCAATTTTTGTAACTATTGAATTATAATTTATTTTTTATACATTCATGGCCCCACAATTGCTACCTTAAAAATGAAAATAATAATAATATTTGCAATATAGGATTTGGTTCGGATCAGTTGGGTGAGATTTTGTGATTTGTCATTGTCTTTATTCTTATAGACTCATAGTAATCCTCATTCATTGTCGGATAAATTGCAGTGTGTTTGGGACATGGCCAATAGCTTTACTCTCAGCAAACAGGAATAAAGTGATGATAGAAGGACCAGTTTGTGATTCTTCACAAGTTATAGGATGGCATCTAAAGAAAATGAACAATGAATCAGATACAAGGCCCCCAATTCATATTTCAAGTTTTGGGTTCAATAGCTCCATTCTCTGGGACCCTGAGAGATGGGGTCGCCCTTCAGCTGGCCAAAAATACTCCCAGGTATCTCAATCTTACAAGGCCCCCAATTCATATTTCAAGTTTTGGGTTCAATAGCTCCATTCTCTGGGACCCTGAGAGATGGGGTCGCCCTTCAGCTGGCCAAAAATACTCCCAGGTATCTCAATCTTTACCAAACCCTGCAATTTATTATTATTACAGAACGAGATGGGGATTTGAATTCTGAATGTTTTCGTTGTAAACAGCAAGAAATGCCAATCAATTGAGTTACACGACTCTTGGTAGGAAATAGAATTTTAAGCCTGGAAAGTTTTATGATTTAATTAAATGAAAAAAAAAACTATAATTAAAAAACATTTTAAGGTTTAGACTTTAGAGTAGTATTTGACAAATTCTAGTCAATAACCAACTCATAAAGAGATTTTAGATGGGATGTGAGAAATGACCAAAGATACATAATAAAAATACTTTTGTCATACTTAAATCCAACTAATTCAATCAAGAGCCAGTATTTAATTAATATTAATAATATGATTTTTATATTGTTAGTGTTAGTTACTGTTATTACTTATTATTATTATTTTATTATTACTCTCTCTCTCTCTCTCTCTCTCTCTCTCTCTCTCAAAATGATTGGGCATTGGGTGTCATTTTGAAAAATAAAGATCTAACTAATATTTTTTTTATTAAAACAATGTACTAGAGATCTTTATTCTTTAATGCTAATTTTTTTTAATAGATCTTTAATGCTAAAGTTAAGGTTTGGAATCTCCAAATTGTTGAAGGGAGAAAAACCCTTTACCAAATTGTTGGTATGGTGACAAATTTTGTTATAGAGTTTTGAAGGGGCTTAGCTCTTTAGGGTTGTCGAACACATTCCAAGGCCCTAAAATTGGTTCTTTTATATTTAAAGTAATTTCTCTGTACAAATACATTTATGTGTTAGCATCATTTTCTTCACAATAAACTACAAAGTTAATATTTTCATAATATTTAAAAAAAAAAACAGTAATTTTATAATAAAGCCTAGGTGACAAATTTTAATGATATATATCAAAATAATGTTAATGATGTATCTAAATAAAAACTAATCAAAACTTATTACCTCAAATTTATTGTGAAAATACTTTGTCACAACTCTGTTTTTTATATTTTATATATTTTTTTATTTCTTTTTTCAAAGGAGGCGTGGGATTCTACCGCAACTTCCAATGGCACATGATGCAATCTTGTTCAGTACTTTTAAAATTTCCTTTTCAGATTTTTTTTTTATTTTAAAAAAAAAAAAAGCAATGAATAATTGAATATACAATTAAAAAAAGGTCTTGTGTTTATGAAGCTAATCATAACTTTATGGGTGTAACGGGGCCCCACTGTACCAGCTACTAATAAGATGTGCTTTGAGTTTTGTTCTGGTTTGGCCAACCTCCAGCGTTAGGTAAAGAGATAATAATTAAAGTTTTGATTGTTCAATTAAATCATTATTACTCAATATGTTCATGAATATATAAAATTAAGAAATAGATTTATTATTATATGCAACCCCATGCCGTTATTTAGCAATTACTTTTTTTTTTAATAGATAATAATCAATTACTAATTACTAATAAAACGATTAAAAAAAAAAAAAGCAATGAATAATTGAATATACAATTAAAAAAAGGTCTTGTGTTTATGAAGCTAATCATAACTTTATGGGTGTAACGGGGCCCCACTGTACCAGCTACTAATAAGATGTGCTTTGAGTTTTGTTCTGGTTTGGCCAACCTCCAGCGTTAGGTAAAGAGATAATAATTAAAGTTTTGATTGTTCAATTAAATCATTATTACTCAATATGTTCATGAATATATAAAATTAAGAAATAGATTTATTATTATATGCAACCCCATGCCGTTATTTAGCAATTACTTTTTTTTTTAATAGATAATAATCAATTACTAATTACTAATAAAACGAAAACAAAGAATATGTGTGTTTGTGAGTAATATTGATTTTTTTTTTTTGTCAATTTGTGACAGAATTCAATGAGATTCGTCAAACAAGTAGTTCTTGAAGATGATACCAAATTGAAAGGAATCCCACCAGATGATTGCTCCAAAATCATGCTTTGGAATCTTTATTTTCCAAGTGAGACATCACCAATTAATCATCTTCAAACCACTGCATTAGATGGTACTCAGAGGAAATAAGAGGGATCAAGAAACTGTTAAAAAAGAGAAAAAGGACAGGTGTGATTAAGAGGAGATTTTAAACAGTGGAGCAGTTGCGATTATATACATAGATGTCAATTTTTTTTTCCTTTTTTCCTTTTTGTCATGTATTTTTGTTGTAAATTTATAAATTCTTTGTAATAGTATATTTTGAGAGTAGTCTTTGCATGTGAGTATGACTCAAATCTAAAGCATAAATCATTACAATCAAATGTTCTTTGAATATATATATTTTTATTGCAAGTGAACCAAACTAAATTTGCTTACAATGCAAGTTAATCTAGTTATGAAGAAGCATGATCTGAGGTTCCGCAGTGAAATAAGTTAGAGATTTTTTTCACCTTTCAGTGAAAAGGGAAATGCATTAAAGAAACAAAATAGTAAATAATAAAAAGTCTAGGATATAAAACATTCTAAGCGTTAATTATAAGCTAGTACAAATTAAAGCACGTGAAGGAGAATATGAATAAAACACAAAAATATCTCTAATAGAGCTTCCTTCTTTTGCCAAAAGATCTGCGCAATGATTCCTTTCATGGGGATATTATGCAAATGAGCCTCGTCAAAAGACTAGAGTAGTGCAATAATAAAAAAACCAGAGCACTATAAGGGTGATTAATTTCAGTTAAAGAACAAAGCGAGGTAATGATGCTAACAACAGAATTAGTGTCTATTTTGATGAGCAACTTCCAAATGTTAAGTCGAACATCACTCATGGGAGAACCACAAAGGCAAAAACAGTGAGCATTTCCATGTTTAATAGCATCTTCAACAATTTCTTTAAAGTTATATGAGAAATTACTTTCAATTCTTAATTGGATTTGATTAATGTAAGGTCGGTGTAAGCCTTGGATTGAAGACCAAACTATGCAGGCATTTTGGTTGACCTTGCCATCAATTTTAAAATCCTTACTCCTAGTCTAGTCAGACATTGTAACCATCTTCAAAGGCAGTGTCCATTAGCGCACTTCACACAACTATATGTACTTCATTCACTCGTTAAATATGGTTCTTTTTTCTTGGTAGAATGTCTATCAAGTTGCAATGACTTATCACTGTTTGGTTATTGTCAATGTCCAAATTTCGAATCCATCTCTTCTTTATTGTCAATGTCCTAATTGTGATTCCATCTCTTCTTTAAAATTTCACCACTCACAATAACCTATTTTTAGAGAGGGTGATAATTTGTTTTTATAAGTTTTGGAGAACGTTTTTGCTAAAGACCTTACAAGCCCACACAAAGCAGGGCCTAATACCTTTCGAGCTTGTTATCACTATTTTTAATATTTTATTCTCATACATGACCTAAGCCAATGTACTTTTTATAGTCAAATGAAAGGTATGTAGTATGGAGGGTAAAGAGTGAACATAGTTAAAATTGAACTTCCACTAAAAAAAATAAATAAATAAATAAATAAATAAAAGCATACTTAAAGTATATATATATATATACACACATTAATTTGATAATTAGAATAATAGATTTGAATCCTAAATGATTTCGTTAGAAATATAAAAATATACTATAAAACTCTTTGAAAGCATAGCTAAAGTTAGTTATGTTTTACTTTTACATAGTTTTATTTTTATTTTTTAAAAATAAAAAAGTTAGGTTTACAGAGTTAAGATTTTTTGCATAAGATCATTAGTCAGAAAAATGAACCATATTGAGCTTAGTTAAAGGTGTGTGCCCCATCTGAGGAATTTGATTGAATGCCACCGGATAGCAAACTCTTCTGTCTTCTCTTCAGGATCGGTGAGTCCTGGTTTTTCCTTGAAAACAACAGAACAATCATGTCGGTGGTCATCATAAATATGAAATATCCCATTTTACCTACTACTACTTCTTTTGTAGTTTGACATGTGCAAGAAATAATGGTGGCAAGATAGATCTTACGAATTTACATTTGTGGTACCACTAAAGTTAGTAAAAATACTTATAGCTTAAAGTCTAGTAGCACCTTTCTCCTTTTTATCCAGGATTAGATTAGCCACCCTATTACTTGTTTTTTTTTTTTTTAGAGGTAAAATTTTAACCTATGGCGTCTGTTCTTGGTAATTATTTTTTATTATCAGACTAAAACATTAATTGGTTTTTGTTGTAGGCAGGGATAGAACCCAAATCTCTTATTTGACGACAATTTTTTTTTTTATTTTTTATTATTAGTTGAGCTAAGAGCTAACTAGAACCCATTTTATTTATTTATTTATTTTTATAATAAAAAACTGAATAAAAATGTTATGAAAATAGTGAATTACTCACGGAATCAAATTAGGGGGAACCAGAAAAAAGTTCAATAATATATTTTGTTGACCTTCTTGTTATTGGGTTGCTATAAAACCATGTCTTATTCAAGACAAGCCGAACTACTTTATAATTGGGAACAAGCATCTAGGCCCTCATTTTCAAACCTGCTCCAATAATTGATCAGTTTTAAGATTCAAAACACTTGACGGCTCTGCCTTAGAAGTTTGGATATATTATCAGTACCCAACCCCACCACTGTATTTGTTAATTAATCAGCTAACAGTATGATTTTCATACCAATATCCAGAGAGGGAAAAAAAACAGCAACAATGAATTGCAGCCTGGTAGAGTGATTGGATTGAGTTAATTTTGATTATTATAAAAATAGAAGATTTTGTTAGCTTGATGACCAATTAAGTGGGCAATGTTGAGTATAAATTGATGGGTTCCAGTTAGTTCAATTGGTAAAAAATTTTCATTAAAAAAAAAAAGGGGCAATGTTGGACAAAAAAATAATGGGTTTGCACAAGTTGCAATAAGTAATACTCAAAAGAAAAATTACAGTGGTCAACAGATATTTTTATTTTGAAAAATGTTAATGAATCTATTTAGGGTAATTGTTAACAATTCATTTAAAGAAAGTTTTTATAGAAAAAAAAAATAATATTTTGATAGTTTTTTTCATTTCTCATAAAAGTGATGTCAAAAATTTCCTAAGATTGATTATTAACTATTGCCCTAAAGGCATTCATTATTATGACTCTTTATTTTTATTTTATTTTTATTTTTTAATAAGTAAAATTCAATAAGCAAGAACCAAAATCCTTCTCCACCTGTCCTATCAGTCTATCACCACAAACACACAAATGGATTATAAAGATGAGGATGGATCCACAAAATTACGAAGTAGCCAAAGAATGGGTAAGGTAGTTGAGTTCCCTTAAGACAACGGAAGTATAACAAAAATGCATGGAAGACAGATAGAACGAATGTCATCTTCTATACCTAATTGTTGTTATAGACATGGCTATTTCTTCCTTATTTTTATTTGAGAAAATTATAATTTCAATTTATAGTTTGAGTGTAACAAATTAAATGTAATACTTTAGTTGCAAGAGCTCTATATCTCAACTAGTCAACACTTCTTGGTGCTAGATTCAAATCCAATCATTCCCCATTGTAATACCTTGTAAGTAATCAATTAAATGGTGAGGATATGTTCTATTATCTATAAGGTACCTGTTTGGATTCAAATTATTGTGCCGTTTGCGTTTTTGTTTTGCGTTTTTCTCTCTCTCTTTTTTTTTTTTGTTTGTTTGTTTGTTTAGTCCGCATTTGTTGACTTTTTCATGTGAACAGTGCATCACAGACCTACATATTCAACTTTTCAACAACTTTTTCATTAAAAATAGGTTCTACGGTACTATTCATACATTTAAAAATTATTTTGTTACAGTGTTTTCAGTTTTCAATTTCAGCAAAATAAGTTCAATCCAAACGGACCCAATATCATACTTTCTATCCTTAATCACTAAAATTATGTTTGAGATTTAATTAAACTCAATATTTTCAAATAGTAACAAATTAAACATTATAGTTATCAAAAGTAATGCATTAAATCCTGAAATTTTAAAGGGTAATAAATTAAACCTTAAATCATTTAATTAAACTATGAGATTTCAAAAAATAACTAATTAAAAAGTACAATTGTTAAAATAATAAATTAAACCTAATATTTTAATAATGAAAAATATTAAACATCAAATCATTTAAGCGGACGAAATTATGCTTAAAATTTAATTAAATTACAGTGTTTTAAAAAGTCGCAAATTAAATTTTATAATTTTAAAAGTAATAAATTAAACCTCATCTCATTTAAGTGTAAACAAACTATGTTTGAGACTGGGTGAGGCCATCATGCCCCTGTATGTGAAAATGCAGTACACAAAGACTTTGTGAAAATTCTTTGTGTCATTGAGGAGTAAAGGGCTTAAGGAGCTGTAAAACTTTTACAGCCCAGCAAAGGAAAAGAGAGAGCCATTACCAAAAAGATTAAAGAGAAGTGAGTGTTGGGAAGACTAGGGGGTGTTTGGCAAGCTAGTTCTAACACATTTACACATATTTTAAATAACATTACACATTTTTTCACATATTTTTTCACCCACATATATATTAAAAACACTCAAACAACATAACTCAAATTACTCTCCCAAACACCCCCTAGAGTACCCGCATATTATTGTAACGTAGTAGTAAAGTGTGTGATATTAGAATTATTTTTAGTAAAACTTTTACTTGCAGTAAAAGAAAAAATAAGTGTATTACCAACAAGATTAGAGAGAAGTGACAATTAAGTGAGTGTTGGGAAAACTAGGATTAAGAGCATAATATTAAACTAGAATTATTTGAAGTAAAACTTTTACCCGCAGTAAAGGAAAAGAGTAAAGACAAGGGAATTACCAAAAAGATTAGAGAGAAGTGAGTGTCCGGAAGAAGAGTAGGACTAGGAGTATCTGATCCCTTTCACCGAAGAGAAACAGCTAGTGTTTTTTAATGAAGTGGGGTCAACCTTTAAGCAAAACCAGCTGGTCTGGTCTACTCTCTCTCATATTCCCTCATCATTCATTTTTTTCCTTCCCAAGATCTCATTTTTCCTTCTCTCTTGTAAACAAGGAGGGGTTAGGAGAATCCGTTCTTTTTGTTTGTTTTGTGGATGAAGGAAGCAAAGAAAGAAAGAAAGTGAGAGATATAGATAGAGGGCCTCCTGTTGAATAAAGAGAAGCTCTTTGAGATCTGCCATTTTGTTCACTCAGGTACTTTTGCTTTCTCTTTTCCATGGACCCCAATTGAGCAATAGTGGCAATTTACTTCATTCTGCCCTGCAATGAAATTTTTTTCCTTTTCCTTTTATTATACTTTTTTTGAGATTTTGTGTGTAGATTTTTCTGTTTTGGATAATGGGTTCTGCTAGTTTTGTTTAAAAAATATTGCAACTTCAACTTATGAGTGGTACAGTATTTTGATTGGAAGCTGTTAGACATGTTGAATTTGGATTCTTTTCCTTTTTCTTGTTGAGAAAAATGTAAGAAGAGAAAATATAGAAAGGGAATGGGTTGTAGATTTAGTGTCATTTCTAGAATAGAAAAACGCCTTAAACGGTCAAACCTTTGTCTTACTGTGCTAAATTAACTTTTTTACCTTAGTGGAGTGGAAATTTAATGTTATGGTGAATCGACTCGATTTAGAACATAAGATTCATGAAATTGTTGTCATTTTCTTCTAAGATTTAGAGTTTTTCTTTTTGTTTCGTCTAGATTTCTATTCATTAATTTGAATTCAAGCGTTGCTTATTTGGAAGGATTGTGTCTTAGGCCACTCCTTCCTTACTCTCTTAGATTTTACATATCCAAAAAATGACATTTATCCAAAAGGGAATTTAATTGCCTTTAAAATTTTCAAACTTTTGAATGGTTTCCATGAAGGATTGAATTAAGGAATGATAAGAAGATGGGCAGGAAGGGAAATTGGTTTTCTTCTGTAAAGAAAGCTCTCAGCCCAGAGTCCAAGGAGAAGACAGGCCAGGTTTGGAGAAATCCCATTATAGTCAGTTTGATTTTCTGGAAATTTTGTAAAATTAGTTGGGTTTCTCATAGTGTCAATGACTGTTTTGCAGAAATCAAATAAATCAAAGAAGAAATGGTTTGGAAAGCAAAAACACTTGGGTTTAGAATCTACCTCTTCAGAAACTGTCACAGTCCCCCCTCTTCCTCAGCAAGAAGAGGTGAACTTAAACAATGTGGAGAATGAACAGAGTGAACATGCTAACTCTGTTGTGGTAGCCACTGCTGTGGCTGCTGAGGCTGCTGGGCCTGCTGTTGCTGCTGCTCATGCAGCTGCCGAGGTTGTTCAACTCCCTACAGTTACTCGGTTTGCTGGCAAATCGAAGGAGGAAGTGGCAGCAATCAAGATTCAAACAGCATTTCGAGGATACCTGGTATGTGTTACACTGATTTTTTGTCTTTTCCCTTTGTTGTCTTTATTTTTTTCCTCTCTCTCTTTCTTTTATTATTGCAGCTGTTTGGTTCAATACAAGCTAAATCTTTAAAAGGGCTCCAATATAAGTGGATTTTTCATGCAATGTCCACCAGTGGCAAACCTAGTGGTTTTCTCAAGATGTGCTTGCAATTTTGATTGATTATTTCAGGCAAGAAGAGCATTGCGGGCATTAAGGGGGCTAGTCAGGCTGAAATCATTGATGGAAGGGCCTGTTGTGAAACGCCAAGCTGCAAAAACCCTCAGATGTATGCAAACTCTAGCTCGTGTGCAATGTCAGATCCGTACCAGGAGGGTCAAGATGTCAGAGGAGAATCAGGCTCTCCAGAGACAACTCCTACAGAAACAAGCAAAAGAGCTAGAGTGCTTGCGGGTCTCTGTTGCTTCTCTTTAATTTTGTTGAACTCTAGAAATTTTACTAATCACTTATAGCATGTTTCATCATCTAATTTATTGCCACCGAATTCAGTAATTATA
>NW_027070154.1:0-2765 GCF_002906115.3 Quercus suber
TTCTAGTGTAGTCTAGGCCCTGTTTTTTGTTTTGAGATTTTTGGTTCTTTGGAACTTTCTAGGACTATTGAGAACCATGTAGGAGCTCCTTTGTGGGCACGTTTATGGACCTAATTGAAGCTTGAAGAGACTCATGGCCCATGGTTTAACAAGTCCCTTGAATATCTGGCCTTTATACTTTATAGCCCGACAATATTTTATGATTATATTGTAGAACTAGTAGCTAACCGGAAATACGCGTAAAAAAACTATATAAAAAAAATGATATATATTTAATTAATTATATAATTTGTCAAAAATGACTTATTTAATTAATTAATAAAAGATAACATCTAATATAATGAAAATCTGTTTGGTGTTATGAACTTGGGTTGCTTTATTGAAAAAAAAAAATGATCTGATTGGCTTAAATTGATATGTTATTGTTGGAAATAATACAAAAAAGTAATAAATGAAGAACAAGAATAACATAAAAAACAAATAGATATAGATAACTTGAAGGCACAAAATTGTTATCCTTAGACAATATTTGCTTCCACACTTTTATTGCTAAAAAATTATTGAAAATTTGTCCCAAAGATACAACTAAGTTGTTGAATTCTACAAATAGCAATTCTAGAAAATAATCACAGGATTTCTTGTGTTTCTCTCTAATTTACTATTTTTCAATTGAACATAAGCCTCTATTTATACCTATAGGGTTATATTTCATCAAAAAACACATAAGGAGAGTTAAAATGTTTCATAAAACCATTCACAATGCTTGAAACCTCTTTAAACAATCAGAAC
This sequence comes from Quercus suber, assembly GCF_002906115.3. Taxonomy (NCBI): domain Eukaryota; kingdom Viridiplantae; phylum Streptophyta; class Magnoliopsida; order Fagales; family Fagaceae; genus Quercus; species Quercus suber. The sequence goes on from NW_027070154.1 coordinate 790, forward strand.
AATTACCATAAAATTTTGCAGAAAACTTAGTTTTTATGACTTTCGATCGGTTGAGAGTTCCTTTCGATTGATCAAACGATCTTTTCGATCGATTGAACAAGAATCTAGCATCGATTGAAATAGGCAGAGACTCCAAGATAGGTTTCCTTACCATTTCAATCAATTGAGCAAAAGTTTCGATTAATTGAAAATACTGAATTTCAAATTTTCACTTAGAAAATTCCAGAACTTGAATTTTCACTTTTTCAACTTTATGAAAGAATACTCTTCAAACTCAAATATCATTATTACAACCTATCCATGTGTATACCTATGTATACAACAGTTTTAACATTATTTTGTAACTCTAAAATTCAAATTAAAAAAATAGATATTAGAGTTGAACTTGTGATAATAAGTTAACAATTTTAAACCTCTCAAAAAATTTACTCTAACTTTCTCTCTCTATTAAAATTAAAATTAGAATTAATAATTTTCCAAACAAAATCATTGCTGAAATTCGTTGTTCAATACCTAAAGTTTAATAGTACAAAGAAAGACAATAACCATCTCATACATGATATTTATTTTTATACTTATTATTCAAATTTATTTTTATACAAAATGACCAATTGAAGAGCATTCACAACTTCACAAGATAAGTGAATAGGGATGCCTTGTCAAAGTTTCAAACCCTTAATTAGTACTTTCAAATTATGAAATGGATAAGGTTAACTTGGATAAGCGTTACTGCTTACTAGGATAATCTTCACATGATTAAGATTTAGAGGGTTGTATTCCAATGCAGTGACCGATAGGTGTGCTCCATATACTAAGAATAAGTGTTACTCTAAAGTTGTAAGATGAGAAAAAAAGAAAAGGGTTAGGCAGGAAGAGTCAATTGGAACTACAAAGAATTGTCCTCCTAAATCGAACGTAATTTAACTTGCCGAAACCTAAATTAAGCTCAAGTCATGTGAAGGTCCAAAACTCCTTCCTTCCTATTTGGGCCTGTTGATCTTCTTCCATGCCATTAAGGGATAGTAACATTGCTTTCCAACCACCCCAATTTTTTTCTGGATAGTTTCCACCGCAAAATTGTATCCCCATTCACATATTCCTCTTTAGCTTGAAAAATAGCCCACTTATTTTGAGTAATCTTAAACCATCACTCAAAAACTATTCTAAAACTCACTTTCTATAACGACCTAAGGAAAAACACTAACTACATATGCACTCTACCTTAAAATGACTAATTACAATTGAGACTCTTTGCAGTTGTTACTAAAGCCTAAATATATCCAATAAATACCAGATATGAAACTCATCATACACCCACACACATCATCATACTTCCACTCTTTCATTCTTTTATTCAATAAAACCTTTCTATCTACTTTCTATGTTTTTGGCGGGTGTAAAGGTCAATTTGGTTGGGTGAAACAAGAAAGATAGAAAATTGAGAATAGAAAAGAGGAGAAAAAACTAATTTTATAGATGTTAGATTGGAGAAAAAGAGAAGATGAAAAATTAGTAGGCTAAGGTGTTTTTTCCTGGGCCCACCAAAATTTTATCTCCCAAATTTGAGGAGAAGATAGAGGGAAGAGAAATAGTTGCAGGTAATAACTAAACTATCCATATTCCTCTTACATGCTAGCACTTGTTAGATTTTTTTGTAATATTTTTCCTACTTTTTTTTTTCTCAGGTTTTAACTAAATGTGAATATTTTGTTTTTTACTTTTTACTTTTTTTTTCTTGGCATGATTCTTCTTTTTCAATAAATTTAGATTATTTTTTGGTTAGTTTTTTCCCACTTTTTTTTTTCTTATTTTAATTAAGTATCATTTTTTAATAAATCTTATAAATAAATTTATACAAATTTATTTTCCCATCTTTTTACTTTTTCACTACCAATTAAATACAAATGAGTTTTTTTCACCGTCAACCAAACACAAAAAAAAAAAAAAAAAAAAAAAAAAAAAAAAAAAAATAAAAA
>NW_027070154.1:7160-149647 GCF_002906115.3 Quercus suber
TGGGCGTGCTCGTGTTGCCTTGTCTCCAACGGCCAACACTCGTGAGGATTGGAGAGAACCAAGGGAACATCATGGGGGAAGGTATCCCGGAACCCCTGCATCTGCTCCTCTCTTTGTTCCAGCTCCGCCTGGCAGAGAAGGAAGTTGTCGGTGGCCTGGAAACATGATGGCCCTCCCCTTCTCTGCCTTTTGTCAAGCTCTCCCATCTCTTTTATACCAATAAAGGGACGGCTTGACACTTCCACCGGCTAGTTTTTTTTTTAGGGCGGCTCCACCTGGGCCTCTGATTGTAGAAATAGCTGGTAGAATTAGCTTGTAATTTTGTTTGTAAAACATGCCTGTCTGAGCCTCTGATTGTAATTTGTACTCTTTCTATTTATGAAATAATAATTTCAAGATTTCTCTTTTCGCTGTCAAATCTTCTATTTTTTTTTTCAACCTACTGTAAAACGAATACTTAGAACACTCGCCTGGTGCGCCGGCCAGCACCCTAATCCTTCCCACAGACGGCGCCAATTGTAGGGACTCAGTTTGGATTGACCCTGAGTATGAATGGGTTTTCAGCCCAACAAGCCCAAACAATAAATTTATAGAGAGTGGGTTAAAGGTTTAGGCGCTGGCCGTCGTTCATCAAGCATGAACTCTCATTTATAAAAAGATACTTAGAGTTTCTATACAACTGGGAGGATGCTCCTCGGCCATGGGCCGAGGAAGCCTTTTTCTTCTCGTTTTCCTCCTCCCCCTTTCTTACTTTACTTGCTTTCCTTATATAGTCTTCATCTTCCTATCTCCTTATTCCATCTGTTGATCATCCATTTTCCTCTCTTCTGACCGTCCGTCCCATCAGAGGCCTTATCAGTACTCAAGTGGTTCACTCTGATCAACGTTGCCCTGCTAAGGGGTTATATCCCCATTAATGCGGCCAGGGAGGTTAGGTGAATACATTAAATGCGAGGGTGACAGCTTACTTTGGGCCTAGTCTTTCCCGAAAATCACCCTTGTCAGGCCGAAGATGAGGTCTTCGGCGTGAATGGGAAAAGAGATTTTCCCTAATTTAGTCTTGAATAGTCAGTATTCCTCGACATGGGCCTTGAGTCTGTTACCCGATGGACTGAAGTTATCAAGCCCACGGGCCCCACACATTGTGTCTATATAGTATTTTATAATTAGACATAACAAGTAGAACTCATCAGAGACTTTGTGTTTACTCATGATGAAAAGCCCACCAGTACTGCATAAAGTTTCTTCTTTCTTCGTTGAAGTGTCATATTTTGTTAAGTGCATATTTGTGGGCTACCAACTTGTATTCCTGTATTTTGTAATAGGATTTGTCAGCCATAGGCCCATAACACATATAGTTAAGAAGCTCAACAAAAATATATGAACTCAGAATGCAACCAACCGTTCTTAAATGTTAGGCCCAAATAACAAATTGCTCCATTTAGCTTTATCAAAAACTCAATTCAGTGCTTAAATTTCAAATTTTATTCAATCTTTAATCCTCCTTTTTTTGGATGAACAAATCTTTAATCCTCCTGTTAATGTCTATTAAGTGCCCAAAAAATGTAGTCCTAAAAATCCCATCAATTAAAAAAAAAATCCCCTCAATTGAATAAAAAGTATTTTTTGAAAAATTAAAAAATAGAGGGCGCAATTTACTCGAGGAATGCACTAAAGACTGAAATTTCACAAAAGAAGTAAATAACGATCATAAATAAAAATTAGCCCAAAAGTATTATTTGCATAGATATTTTAAGCAAACACTTTGCACACACAACATTCACTGCTGAGATTAATCGTGTTTCCCAAAAGCACATACACAAAACTGTCAATACACATATACACACACACAAACAAAATCAACCAGAGATTTCAATGGCCTTGACATCAGCTTTCTTCACCCCCACTTTAGGAACAGTAACAGTGAGAACCCCATTCTCCATCGCAGCCTTAATCTGATCCATCTTCACATTCTCCGGCAACCTGAAACTCCTCACAAACTTGCCACTGCTCCGCTCGACACGATGCCACGTGTCATTCTTGTCTTCCTTCTCTATCTTCCTCTCTCCACTAATCCGAACCACTCTGTCATCTTCGACCTCGACTTTCACTTCCTCCTTCTTGAGCCCAGGAAGATCTGCTTTCAACACGTGTGCTTCTGGGGTCTCTTTCCAATCAACACGAGTGTTAACGAAAGCAGAATTCTCTTTGGAAAATTGGGTTGGGAAATCCTTGAATGGATCCCATACGGTTAGAGAAAATGGGTCGAAGATATTGCTGCGTTGGCCACCGAAGAAGCTTGGAATCATTGACATTTTCGAAATTTGGTGTTGTTGTGAATAACTTCAGAGACTCAGATTTTTGCTGAATCTTTTTCGATGGTTGAGGAATTTGATGGGTTGGGACCGTTGGGTATTTATAAAGATGACTAAGAGGATTCCAGTGTAGTCTAGGCCCTGTTTTTTGTTTCGAAATTTTAGGCTTCTTCGGAACTTTCTAGGACTATTGAGAACTGTGTAGGAGCTACTTTTTGGGCACGTTCATAGGACCTAATTGAAACTTGAAGAGACTCATGGCCCATAGTTTAACAAGTCCCTTGAAAATCAGGCCTTTATAGCCCAAACATATTATTAAATTTTAGAACTAATAGCTAGCCTGCCAAAAATAAATATAAAAAAATAAAATAAAATTTTATATGATATATTTAATTGATTATTTGTAAATGAATAAATTATTTATTTTATTATAACTAATTAAGAAAACATAACATCTAATTTAATGAAAATTTGTTTAGTGTCATAAACTTGGGCTACTTTATTGAAAAAGAATCGTTTGATTCATTTAAATTGATACATTTTAACATTATTTTGTAAATCTAAAATTCAAATTAAAAAATAGATATTAGATTTGAGCTTCTGACAATAAGTTAACAATTTTAAAGGTTATCAAAAAAAATAACAATTTTAAATGTCTCAAAAATTTTATAATTCTTTTTTCTATCAAAATTAAAATTAGAATTAATAGTACCAAGAGAGACAATGACCATCTCATACATGATATTTATTCTTATACTTATTATTCAAATTTATTTTTGGAATTAAAAATTTTTAAAATACATTTTATATATAGATGAAAATAGTTATGCAAAAAGGCAAGACAAATTTTCAAATGCGTGTGTCACTTAAAAAATATTAACTAACAATAAATATTAAATTTGCTTATAATTATCCAAAATTAAAAATGATAAAATCCAATTTAAGATATAATATGTCACAAACTTGCAAGAAATATTAAGTGAAATAGAGATGTTAGTAGTAATTTTGTANGCTTGACATACAAGAAGATTGCCTACAACTTTTTGCAAGGCTGTGTAAACACTTTCTCCTCTTTTTTTTTTTTTTTTTTTTTTTTTTTTTTTTTTTTTTTTTTTTTGTGGGTTGCACATAACTTAAAGAGACTCAATAAAGAGTCTAAGTTTAGCATGCAACAGATATCTTAGTTCAGGAACCAACCACAGTTGCATTAAGAGGTTAAAAATGGGCAAAGTGCCCATACTTATTTTGATGCGTGTCCAAATTTGGTAGAGCTAGACCAATTGAAGTGCATTCACAACTTCACATGATAAGTGAATAGGGATAGGCTTGTTCATCCATTGCCCACCACCGATGGAACCGCCCCTTACCGCACTAAGCTACCTGACTTAGAGCTCCACTATAGGTGTCTAATGCGGTGGTTAACAATGTTTTCAAAGAACCAAAGCCAATGGGTGTGGTGAACGGTGGTGAGTTTTGCAATCCAATGAGAATCACACACCACATATGTGTGTGTGTGTGTGTGTGTGTGTGTGTGTGTGTGTGTGTGTGTGTGTGTCATTGGGATAGAGAGAGCTTAGAGAAGAAGAGGACGAGAGAATGAGAGGAGACTGAGAGAGAGAGAGATAAAGCGACATTATTGAATCTTGAGGAAGAAGAACATGTTAAATAGGTTTAGATAATACAATATAAAACGAAGCCGTTTTGTTTTTGTTTTTCTTTTTCTTTTTCTTTTCTTTTCTTTTCTTTTTTTTAAGTTTCGATACTAAAAAGACGAAGTTTTGGTCTTAAAAAAAAAAAAATCCAAATTAGGGAACAATGTCATTTTATTCTAGGTTAAATTTCTAGTTTCTCATTTATATCACTCTCCCTCTCTCTCTTCTCTCTCTCCACAAGCCAACCGCCCACAGCCTCTCACTCTCCCTCTCTCTCATCACAACCCCTCTCTTTCCTCAGCCTTCGCCACTCACCGCCACCATCCTCTACCACTCGATGCCACCATTCTCCAAGTGTCTTCCTCTCCACTCTTCTTTTTGTCCTAACTATTTTCTGGAAGTTTGTAGAGAATGTTTTGATAGTCAATACTTAGGACTACTATGCTTCTCCTTCTTCTAGTAGTTTTGTGAATTTAGTTGGTGCTCAATATCTAGGTTACTAACTATGCTTTGTTTCACTATACTTTTTAGAAAGATTGTAAATTTCTTTGAGATATTTTGTGTGGATTTTAATAAACAAATATAGTAAATATGTTTTTTTTTTAATGAATGTTTGCATTGTTTGATGGCTCAGTATGGGTTGTTTGATAAGGTCTAATTTTACTTTTTATTAATATTTGGGTCGTATATTTTTTAACCAAACGCGCTGCACCAAACCGGCATGGTGCACCACACCTTATGCAAAACAGTTCCCACCCCTCCACAGGTAAGGTGAGGTCAAGGATAAGAAAAAACCACCACTGTAAGTGTGCAAAAAAAAAAAACCCTTCAAAATCGGCCGCATTACATCATGTACAGCCCTAGGATGCCTCTTCAAAGTTCCAAACCCTTAATTATTACTTTCACATAATGAAATGGATAAGGTTAACTTGGATAAGTGCTAGTGCTTCTTAGGATAAACTTCACATCATTAGATTTGGAGGGCTACATTCTAATGCAGTGACTGATAGGTGCGCTCCATCTACGAAGGATAAGTGTTACTCTAAAGTTGTAAGATGAGAAAAAAGGAAAAAAATTAGGCAAGAAGAGTTAATTAGAACTACAAAGAATTAGTCCTTTCGAATCGAACATAATTTAACTTGGCGAAGCCTAAATTAAGCTTAAGTTGTGTGAAAGTCCAATACTCCTTCCTTCCTATTTGGGCCTAGTGATCTTCTTCCCTCCTATTTGCTTTCCAACGAGCCCAAATATATATATATATATATTGGATAGTTTCCACCACAAAATTATATCCCCATTCAAGTATTCCACTTTAGTTGTAAAAATAGCCCACTTATTATGAGTACTCTTAAACCATCACTCAAAAGCTATTCTAAAGCTCACTTCCTAAAACAAATCAAGAAAAAGTATTAGCCATTTTTGCATTATACCTCAAAAGAACTAATCACAATCAAGACTTTTTATAGTTATTAATAAAGCTCAGATTTACTCAGTAAATACTTAATATGAAACTCATCGCACACCTACACACATCATATAATCAATCAAATTGAAACATCATACTTCCACTCTTACATTCCTCTATTCAATAAAACATTTCTATCTACTTTCTATGTTTTTGGTGGGTGTAAGAATTTATTGGTTGGGTAAAACAAGAAGAATAAAAAAATTGAGAGAAAACTAATTTTATAAGTGTTTGATTGTAAAAAAAAAAAAAAAAAAAAAAAAAGATGAAAAATTAATAGAGTCAAGTGCTTTTCTCTTGGCCTACCAAAATTCTATATTCCCAATTTTAAAAGAAAAAAAAAATGAGAGAGGAATAATTGCAAACAAATGAGAAAAAAATAAAAATTCTTCTACCATCCAACTTTTTCATTTTTTCTTCATTTTCTATCTCCCCACTTTAATATCACTTCTTTATTTTCTTTAATATTGTACTGCATAAAGTTTCCTCCTTCACCACATTGCATTACAACAAGTTTCTGCTTTCTTGGTTAGTGTCATATTTTGTTAGGTGCATATTTGTGGGCTTCCAACTTGTATTCTAGTACTTGGTAATTAGATTTCTCGGCCATAAGCCCATAACACTTATTGTTAAGAAGCTCAACAAAAATAATGAACTCAGAATACAACCAGTCGTTATTAAATGTTAGGCCCAAATTACAAATTGTTCCATTTTGCTTTACCAAAAACTCAATTCAGTGCTTAAATTTCAAATTTTATTCAATCTCTAATCCTCCTGTAAATATCTATTAAGTGCCCAAAAAAGTGGTCTTAAAAATCCCATCAATTGAATAAGAAGTATTTTTTGAAAAATAAAAAAATAGAGGGGGGCAATTTACTCAAGAGGAATGCACTAAAGACTGAAATTTCACAAAAGAAGAAGTAAATAACGATCATAAATAAAAAATTAGCCAAAAAGTATTATTTGCATAGATATTTTAAGCAAACACTTTGCACACACAACATTCACTGCTGAGATTAATCGTGTTTCCCTAAAGCACATACACAACACTGTCAATACACACACACACACACACACACACACACAAACAAAATCAACCAGAGATTTCAATGGCCTTGACATCAGCTTTCTTCACCTCCACTTTAGGAACAGTAACAGTGAGAACCCCATTCTCCATCGCAGCCTTAATCTGATCCATCTTCACATTCTCCGGCAACCTGAAACTCCTCACAAACTTGCCACTGCTCCGCTCGACACGATGCCACGTGTCATTCTTGTCTTCCTTCTTTATCTTCCTCTCTCCACTAATCCGAACCACTCTGTCATCTTCGACCTCGACTTTCACTTCCTCCTTCTTGAGCCCAGGAAGATCGGCTTTCAACACGTGTGCTTCTGGGGTCTCTTTCCAATCAACACGAGTGTTAACGAAAGCAGAATTCTCTTTGGAAAATTGGGTTGGGAAACCCTTGAATGGGTCCCATACGGTTAGAGAAGATGGGTCGAAGATATTGCTGCGTTGGCCGAAGAAGTTTGGAATCATCGACATTTTTGAACTTTGATGTTGTTGTGAATAACTTTAGAGACTCAGATTTTTGCTGAATTTTTTTCGATGGTTGAGGAATTTGATGGGTTGGGTATTTATCAAGATGACTAAGAGGATTCCAGTGTAGTCTAGGCCCCGTCTTTTGTTTCGAAATTTTAGGCTTCTTTGGAACTTTCTAGGACTATTTGAGAACTGTGTAGGAGCTACTTTTTGGGCACGTTCATAGGACCTAATTGAAACTTGAAGAGACTCATGGCCCATAGTTTAACAAGTCCCTTGAATATCAGGCCTTTATAGCCCAAACATATTATTAAATTTTAGAACTAGTAGCTAGCCTCCAATACGCCTAAAATAAATATAAAAAAATAAAATAAAATTTTATATGATATATTTAATTGATTGTTTGTAAATGAATAAATTATTTATTTTATTATAACTAATTAAGAAAACATAACATCTAATTTAATGAAAAATTGTTTAGTGTCATGAACTTGGGCTACTTTATTGAAAAAAAATCGTCTGATTCGTTTAAATTGATATATTTTAACATTATTTTGTAAATCTAAAATTCAAATTAAAAAATAGATATTAGATTTGAGCTTCTAACAATAAGTTAACAATTTTAAAGGTTATCAAAAAACTAACAATTTTAAATGTCTCAAAAATTTTACAATTCTTTTTTCTATCAAAATTAAAATTAGAATAAATAGTACCAAGAGAGACATTGACCATCTCATACATGATATTTATTCTTATACTTATTATTCAAATTTATTTTTGGAATTAAAAATTTTTAAAATACATTTTCTATATAGATGAAAATAGTTATTCAAAAAGGCAAGACAAATTTTCAAATGCGTGTGTCACTTAAAAAATATTAACTAAGAATAAATATTAAATTTGCTTATAATTATCCAAAATTAAAAATGATACAATCCTATTTAAGATATAATATGTCACAAACTTGCAAGAAATATTAAGTGAAATAGAGATGTTAGTAGTAATTTTGTATCTCAAAATGCAATAAAAATAGATTTTTTAAAAAAATCAAAACATAAATATTATACAATTAATATTTAAATAAGAGAAATCCCTACTAAAAATTATCGCAAACTCCAAAATGTGTTGTGCTTGTTCGGGATTAGGTCTTATTATTGCACACTATGAATTTAAGCTAGGTTTCGATTAAATCTATTTCAAATTAAATTGAAGTATTTGATAGAAATGACACTGTTTAGAATTGGCAAGTTTTTTACCTATATTTTATATTAAAAATGCTCTATGCATTGAAAAATCCTCACAGTGGCCCCATTTTGCATGAAATACGTTTAACATGCAAATAACATAGTTATTATTTCATGATTTTGGCATGATCACCATCATATTATTACAAAGAAATTAATTCAATTGAGGCCAAATTTTTTAAAAACACACAAATATCAAATTGTTGGTTTTACAAATAAGTGTTCCACGAGAACTACCATTGAGATATTGGAAGAGCCCAATAATTGTTCATTAAAATGTAGATCATGAAAAATTAGCCGACCTTGCATTGGCTAGCTTTAAGGTGGATCATTAAACGCTTATGCAAGAAGCAGTCACCCAACTTTACCATTGGCGAAATGAAAATTTTGAACTCATAAAGTGACCTAATAAATAAATAAAACTCACTTTTTTATCAATATAATCTAATATTATATCAATGAAACTGAGACACTCATTTAGATTGAAAAAAATGGGATGGATATACTGAAGAACATAAAAATCATGTTGTTGGAGAAAGAATTGTAAAAACTAAAAAGAATAGTTAGGGGATTTCAAAAAGTTCTTGAACGTAATTAGGCTTAAGCGATTTCATGACGACTTTGACAATCATAAATAGGAAATGTAGGAGATTAGTTTGAAAATCATGAAGTAAAAAAGATCATATATATGGTGTTGTAAACCTTCATTTTTGGACAAGTAAATGTAACTTTGATTTCCATCCCAATTTAAATTCTACCCGACAAATCTCCTATAAATTTTTCATTTTGAAGGCTGTAAAATCTATGTTTTTGTTAGCTTAATGTCATGCCAAATTTACAAACAATTAGTTTCTCATTTTAATGTATCTTTCTCTGTTGGCAAATTGATATGTTCTTATTTCAATATTCTTTTATACCCACATTATATATATATATATATATATAAGACAGACTCAAACCCTGTGCATTTCTAAACATGAGAAATTAATGAGTTGAGCTTATAAAATTGGAGATACCACATACACATCCTAACCTTTTGTATGAGTGAGAGCTACCCCCTCCCTTAATGAGAAACAAATAGTGGTCTTTTGTCCCACCCCTCTCCAATCTTTTATATCGTTGAGAGGATATTTCTACCATAACTTCTTATACAGTTTATGAGTGTTAGAAAGTTGATTGGTTTGGAAACCATTATAGGTATCTCAAATCCAAATCCTTTGGTGGTTTTTTGTTGGCGGCACAACGATGGTAACATCAGTAAGCTGGGTGGAGAAAATACTTGGAGTATTCAGTTGCTAACTGGAACTTGGAGGGTTCAAGTACATAAGGAGATATAGGCTCGGAGGGTTTATAGTCATTCATGTACTACAACAATTCATAATAGTGAATTTTTTGACGGTGTTGTTAGCGAAGAGATTTTTTCACCTAGGTGATCAGGTTTTCCTCTTCGAATAGGTGGTTTTTTCTTTCCACATTTTCATATTGCTTTTTACATGCTTTAGTTCATTATTGAATATGTTTGCAATATGAAATTTGGCTAAACACTTATATTGCACTAATTTGTAATTGTAGATTAAAAGTGTTTAAGCCATTAAGACCTAGATGGTGATTGTTTTATTTTTGAATTTGTTCAATTGAAATTGTAGCGGTATTGGGCCTAGAGGTCCATTATACATTTTTTATAATGGACCCAAGGCCCAAGCCGAGGACTAAATGTGTTCGAGAGAGGGGTAACGTTGTCAAAAGGGACCGTATTAACTAACAAAAACGTAAATTTAGATTATAAACGACTTAAAGTGTAGTGCCGAGAATAAGTGTCACCTCAGCTGACCGAGGCCATGGTCCGTAGAGATTGTCTGCTGTTCGAAGAAACGCCACAGAAATAATTAATTGCTACAGATAAGCACTATGGAAGCTCGAGGCATGGAAGGATCCTAAAATATCCAAGGAAAAAGCTGCTACCTCCGCATTAAATGCACTGCAGCTAATCTCCTGGTCGCATTAATGTTGAGGTGATACCTAAACAGTGGATTTCAGCTTTACAGCTACTACATGAAGACTTATGGGAGGTGCTGATGGAACAAGTATCAAGATCAACCATCTGGCATGCACGTGGAAGATAGTGACGAAAATAAAGAGAGGTAGTGAGAAAAGGGGGGATTGAAAAAAGAAGGGAAAAACACTGTACCCATCTAGAATCAAACTTGTAACTCTCTTTAAAGATTATTATATAAGAACCAATCTCTTCGGATATTGCCGAGGACGTTTATTGCTCATTCTATAATTGTTCATTTTTAGTCTTTCACCATGAATCTACTCAATTTGTTGTTTGATTAACTAAATCCCAATTTTCTAACCCATCTCTCTACAAATTCGTTGTTTTGGGCTTTTTGGGCGATGTCCGTTCACACCTTTGGGCTAGAATTCCAAACTAGTCCTTACAGAATTTTTTTTATAAAATTTTATTGTTAGCATTCAAGAGAATACTTAAAAATAAATTCAAGTATTTGGTTCCTATGAAAAACAATGAACATAAATCTAATAAATTCACAACACTAACGATTAAGAGCATTCACATTAGTTTGTGCAAAAAATTTGTGACTATTTTAGCATAATAACCTACCTTTTTTTATGTTACATACTCACTTTTCAAAACATCCCACACTAGATTATTTATTTTACACTACATTTCATTAAATATCAATTTTTCTTAAATTAAAAAATATATATATATGATTTTCTTTCTTTAAACACATAAAAACTTAGATTAGGCTAGAGTAGAATTTCATCTCAAATTAAAATAAATATAATAATGACATTGAAGTTTGGGAGGAGGAGGTGGGTCTTAAACAATAGACGCAAGGCAATATAAAGGATGTCATTATTAATGGACTATCACTTAAACCTTTAGGTCAGTTGTTAAAGTATAAAAACAAGATTTAAAAAGGATAAATCACACAACTCATTACATATATCACTTAAAATAACTCATTACTTGACTAAAAATATACGTAAATAATCATTTTAATAATCACACAGTGGGTGAAACCATTTTTTCTTCAAACCGACTTAGAGTTGAACTTTGTTCATAGGTTATGATTACTTTAAAACTAACAATAAGTCATATATAAGCTTGACATAAAAGAAGATTGACAACAGTCTTTTGCATATTTTTAAAATTAACAATAAGTCATATACAGGCTTGACATACAAGACGATTGCCCACAACTTTTTGCAAGGCTGCGTAAACACTTTCTCCTTCTTCTTTTTTTTTGGGTTGCACATAACTAAAAGAGACTTAATAAAGAGTCTAAGTTTAGCATGCAACAGATATCTTAGTTTAGGAACCAACCACAGTTGCATTAAGAGATTAAAAATGGGCAAAATGCCCATGCTTATTTTGATGCATGTCCAAATTTGGTAGAGCTAGACCAATTGAAGTGCGTTCACAACTTCACATGATAAGTGAATAGGGATAAGCTTGTTCATCCATCGCCCACCACCGATGGAACCACCCCTTACCGCACTAAGCTGCCTAACTTAGAGCTCCACTATAGGTGTCTAATACGGTGGTCAACAATGTTTTCAAAGAACCAAAGCCAATGGATGTGGTGAACGGTGGTGAGTTTTGCACTTCGATGAGAATCACACTCCGCATATGTGTGTGTGTGTGTGTGTGTGTGTGTGTGTGTGTGTGTGTGTGTGTGTATTTTTTTTAAGTTTCGATACTAAAAAGACGTAGTTTTGGTCTTAAAAAAAAAATCCAAATTAGGGAACAATGTCATTTTATTCTAGGTTAAATTTCTAGTTTCTCATTTATATCACTCTCCCTCTCTCTCTTCTTCTCTCTCTCTCCACAAGCCAACCTCCCACAGCCTCTTACTCTCCCTCTCTTTCATCACAACCCCTCTCTTTCCTTAGCATTCGCCACTCACTGCCACCATCCTCTACCGCTCGATGCCACCATTCTCCAAGTGTCTTCCTCTCCACTCTTCTTTTTGTCCTAACTATCTTCTGGAAGTTTGTAGAGAATGTTTTGATAGTCAATACTTAGGACTACTATGCTTCTCCTTCTTCTAGTAGTTCTGTGAATTTAGTTGATGCTCAATATCTAGGTTACTAACTATGTTTTGTTTCACTATACTTTTTAGAAAGATTGTAAATTTCTTTGAGATATTTTGTGTGGATTTTGATAAACAAATATAGTAAATATGTTTTTTTTTTTAATGAATGTTTGCATTGTTTGATGGCTCAATATGGGTTGTTTGGTAAGGTCTAATTTTACTTTTTATTAATATTTGGGTTGTATATTTTTTAACCGAACGCGCTGCACCAAACCGGCATGGTGCACCACACCTTGTGCAAAACAATTCCCACCCCCCCACAGGTAAGGTGAGGTCAAGGATAAGGGAAAACCACCACTGTAAGTGTGCCAAAAAAAACCCTCCAAAATTAGCCGCATTGCATCATGTATAGCCCTAGGATGCCTCTTCAAAGTTCCAAACCCTTAATTATTACTTTCACATAATGAAATGGATAAGGTTAACTTGGATAAATGCTAGTGCTTCTTAGGATAAACTTCACATGATTAGATTTAGAGGGCTACATTCCAATTTAGTGACTGATAGGTGTGCTCCATCTACCAAGGATAAGTGTTACTCTAAAGTTGTAAGATGAGAAAAAAAGAAAAAAGTTAGGCAAGAAGAGTTAATTAGAACTACAAAGAATTAGTCCTTCCGAATCGAACATATTTTAACTTGGCGAAGCTTAAATTAAGCTTAAGTTGTATGAAGGTCCAAAACTCCTTCCTTCCTATTTGGGCCAGGTGATCTTCTTCCTTCCTATTTGCTTTCCAAGGAGCCCAAATATATATATATATATATATATTGGATAGTTTCCACCACAAAATTATATCCCCATTCAAGTATTCCTCTTTAGTTGTAAAAATAGCCCACTTATTATGAGTATTCTTAAACCATCACTCAAAGGTTATTCTAAAGCTCACTTCCTAAAACGACCCAAGAAAAAGTATTAATCATTTCTGCGCTGTACCTCAAAAAAATTAATTACAATTAAGACTTTTTGTAATTGTTAATAAAGTTCAGATCTACCCAATAAATAATTGATATGAAACTCATCGCACATCTACACACATCATATAATCAATCAAATTGAGACATCATACTTCCACTCTTACATTCCTCTATTCAATAAAACCTTTCTATCTACTTTCTATGTTTTTGGTGGGTGTACGAGTTTAATTGGTTGGGTAAAACAAGAAGGATAAAAAAGTTGAGAAAAAACTAATTTTATGAATATTTGATTGTAAAAAAAAAAAAAAAGATGAAAAATTAATAAACTCAAGTATTTTCTCTTGCTCAACCAAAATTCTATATTCCCAATTTGAAAAGAAAAGAAATGAGAGAAGAATAATTACATACAAATGAGAAAAACTAAAAATCCTTCTATCATCCAACTTTTTCATTTTTTCTTCATTTTCTATGTTCTCACTTTAATATCACTTCTTTATTTTCTTTAATATTGTACTGCATAAAGTTTCCTCCTTCACCACATTGTACTACCACAAGTTTCTCCTTTCTTCGTTAGTGTCATATTTTGTTAGGTGCATATTTGTGGGATTCCAACTTGTATTCTAGTATTTGGTAATTGGATTTCATGGCCATAAGCTCATAACACTTATTGTTAAGAAGCTCAACAAAAATAATGACCTCAGAATACAACCAGCCGTTCTTAAAAGTTAGGCCCAAATTACAAATTGTTCCATTTAGCTTTACCAAAAACTCAATTCAGTGCTTAAATTTCAAATTTTATTCAATCTCTAATCCTCCTGTTAATATCTATTAAGTGCCCAAAAAAGTGGTCTTAAAAATCCCATCAATTGAATAAGAAGTATTTTTTGAAAAATAAAAAAATAGAGGGGGACAATTTACTCAAGAGGAATGCACTAAAGACTGAAATTTCACAAAAGAAGAAGTAAATAACGATCATAAATAAAAATTAGCCAACAAGTATTATTTGCATAGATATTTTAAGCAAACTCTTTGCACACACAACATTCACTGCTGAGATTAATCATGTTTCCCAAAAGCACATACAATACTGTCAACCACAGATTTCAATGGCCTTGACATCAGGTTTCTTCACCTAATACTGTCAACACACATACACATACGCACAAACAAAATCAACCAGAGATTTCAATGGCCTTGACATCAGCTTTCTTCACCTCCACTTTGGGAACAGTAACAGTGAGAACCCCATTCTCCATCGCAGCCTTAATCTGATCCATCTTCACATTCTCCGGCAGCCTGAAACTCCTCACGAACTTGCCACTGCTCCGCTCGACACGATGCCACGTGTCATTCTTGTCTTCCTTCTCTATCTTCCTCTCTCCACTAATCCGAACCACTCTGTCATCTTCGACCTCGACTTTCACTTCCTCCTTGTTGAGCCCAGGAAGATCGGCCTTCAACACGTGAGCTTCTGGGGTCTCTTTCCAATCAATACGAGTGTTAACAAAACCAGAATTCTCGTTGGAAAATTGCGTTGGGAAATCCTTGAATGGGTCCCATACGGTTAGAGAAAATGGGTCGAAGATATTGCTGCGTTGGCCACCGAAGAAGCTTGGAATCATCGACATTTTTGAACTTTAATGTTGTTGTGAATAACTTCAGAAACTCAGATTTTTGCTGAATTTTTTCGATGGTTGAGGAATTTGATGGCTTGGGTATTTATACAGATGATTAAGAGGATTCTAGTCTACCTTTTTCAGTAAAAAAAAAAAAAAATGGAGGATTCTAGCGTAGTCTAGGCCCTGTTTTAGTTTTGTGATTTTTGGTTCTTTGGAACTTTCTAGAATTATTGAGAACCATATGTGGGAGCTATTTTGTGCGGGCGTGTTTATGGACCTAATTCAAGCTTGAAGAGACTCATGGCCCATGGTTTAACAATTCCTTGAATATCTGGCCTCTATAGCCCAACAATACGATTATATTGTAGAACTAGTAGCTACCCTGAAATACGCGGAAAAAAATTGTAAAAATAAATAAATAAATAATATATGATATATATTTAATTAATTAGATAATTTATGAAAAATTAATATTTAATTTACTAATAAAAGATAATATCTAACATAATGAAATTTTTTTTAGTGTTACGAACTTGGGTTGCTTTATTGAAAAAAGAATGATCTGATTAGTTTAAATTGATATGTTTTAACATTATTTTGTAACTTTAAAATTCAAATTAAAAAATAGATATTAGAGTTAAGCTTGTGACAATAAGTTAACAATCTTAAATCTCTCCAAAAATTTACTCTAACTTTCTCTCTCTATTAAAATTAAAATTAGAATTAATAATTTTCCAAACAAAATCATTGCTAAAATTCATTGTTCAAAACTTGAAGTTCAATAGTACAAAGAAAAAAAAAACTATTCATACATGATATTTATTTTTATACTTATTATTCAAATTTATTTTTAAACAATGACCAATTGAAGTGCATTGACAACTTCACATGATAAGTGAATAGGGATGCCTCGTCAAAATTTCAAACCCTTATGCTATGTTTGGAAGTTTGGAGAGATACGAGAGTAGTGTGGAGGAGAGTAGAAGGGAATTGTTATCTTCCACCTTATTTTTATGTTTTTAAAATTAAGTAAGGAAAAAGGGAATAATTAATCTTTTCATAGTTAGTAATTTTGTTAATATGGTAAGGGTAAAATTTGGTAATTCATTTGATTAAGCATTTCTATACTCTACTCTCCCTCTAAATCTCACCAATTTAGGGCAATTAAAAATGAGGAGGTAGAAGTAGTTAGAACCCCTCCAAACCACTCCAAATCCCTCCCCCTGCTCCCTTAAAAAACAACCAAACAAGGTTATTTAACTTACTCTCCCTCCTTCTACTCTACTCCCCTTTATTCTCCCTCCATTCAAACAAGTTATTAATTATTACTTTCACATAATGAAATGGATAAGGTTAACTTAGATAAGTGCTAGTGCTTACTAGGATAATCTTCACATGATTAGATTTAGAGGGGTACATTCCAATACAATGACTGACAGGTGCACTCCATCTATCAAGGAGTGTTACTCTAAAGTTGTAAGATGAGAAAAAAAGAGAAGGGTTAGGCAAGAAGAGTCAATTGGAACTACAAAGAATTGTCCTCTTGAATCGAATGTAATTTAACTTGCAACTTACTCTCCCTCCTTCTACTCTACTCCCCTTTATTCTCCCTCCATTCAAACAAGTTATTAATTATTACTTTCACATAATGAAATGGATAAGGTTAACTTAGATAAGTGCTAGTGCTTACTAGGATAATCTTCACATGATTAGATTTAGAGGGGTACATTCCAATACAATGACTGACAGGTGCACTCCATCTATCAAGGAGTGTTACTCTAAAGTTGTAAGATGAGAAAAAAAGAGAAGGGTTAGGCAAGAAGAGTCAATTGGAACTACAAAGAATTGTCCTCTTGAATCGAATGTAATTTAACTTGCCGAAGCCTAAATTAAGCTCAAGTCATGTGAAGGTCCAAAACTCCTTCCTTCCTAGTTGGGCCTAGTGATCTTCTTCCATGCCACTAAGGGATATGAACATTGCTTTCCAACCAGCCCAATTTTGTTTGGATAGTTTCCGTCACAAAATTGTATTCCCATTCAAGTATTCCTCTTTATCTTTAAAAATAGCCCACTTATTATGAGTACTCTTAAACCATTACTTAGAAACTATTCTTAAACTCACTTCCTATAAAGACCCAAGGAAAAGCACTAACAACATTTGTGCTATACCTCAAAATGAATAATCACAATTAAGGTTCCTTGTGGTTGTTAATAAAGCTTAAATTTACCCAGTAAATACCAGATGTGAGACTCATCACACAATCAATTAAATTAAGGCATCATACTTCCACTCTTTCATTCCTCTATTCAATAAAACCTTTCTATCTACTTTCTATGTTTTTGGTGGGTGTAAGGGTCTATTTGCTTGGATGAAACAAGAAGGATAGAAAAATTAAGGATAGAAAAGCGGAGAAAAAAACTAATTTTATGGGTGTTTAATTGGAGAAAAAGGAAGGATGAAAAATTAGTGGGGTTAGGTGTTTTTCCTTTGGCCCACCAAAATTTATCTCTCCAATTTAAGGAGAAAATAAAGGGAAAAAGAATAATTGCACTCAATGACTAAACTATCCATTTTCCTCTTATGTGCTAGCACCTGTTAGATTTTTTGCAATATTTTCCTGATTTTTTTTTTCTAAGGTTTAACTGTATGTGAATATTTTGCTTTTTACTTTTTACTTTCTCCTTGGCATGATTTTTCTTTTTTAATAAATTTGGGTGATTTTTTTTTTGTTGGTTTTTTTGCCACTTTTTTGTTTTAATTGGCATCATTTTTTAATAAGAGCTTATAAATAAATTTATACAAATACATTTTTTCCATCCTTCTACCTTTTTACTCCTAACCAGATACAAATGAATCTTTTTTATTGACCAAACACAAATAAGAAGAACTAAAATCATTTCTGTCATCCAACTTTTTCATCTCTTCTTCATTTTTTATTCTCTCGAATACTTTAACATTGTACTGCATAAAGTTTCTTCTTTAACCACATTGTACTGCATAAGAACATTCTCAACAAAGGTTGTAAAAATGTTAGCATTTAGCATCTAAAAAACCAACTTTATAACATTTAACACATCACTTTACAATACAACCTACATTACAACTTCTATTTTTTTTACCACTTCATTTCAATATTCTATATATTTTTTTTATTCATTTTTTATTCTTCCTCTCTCTCCCTCTGTCTCTCTCTTTCTCAACCTAACCCATGCTCCATGGTTGACCACCAACCTCCATGGCCGGAGATTTTCAAGCTCATCACGTCCAACCATGCACCATTGCCAAAACCCAGCTAAAATCAAATCTAAACAACCACCACGACAGCCGAAACCCATCCAAAATCAAATCTCAACTACCAGCACGACCAAACCCAGCCAACATCAAATCACGACAACCACCATCGCTATCGAAACTCAGCCAAAATCAAATTACAACAAAAACCCAAAAGCCCACCAAATCACAAATCAAATCACACACCGAAATCAAAGCACAAAACCCACAAAAGAAGCAAAATCACAAAATCAAAACAACCAATCCTCAGTGAAAAGCGACAAACTCAACCCATAACAGAGACCCACAAATCATGAGCCTCAAATCACAAACCCATGTTAGAAATCATAGACCCAAAATTGGAAAAAGCATATTTGAAGAAATTTCTCACCCAAAATCAAATCACAAAACCCATCCAAACCTAACACACCTATCGAAATACAGCCACGCTTGCCGAACCATTATCCACACTTGTCGAAGTCAAACTATAGCTTAGTGAGAAAGAGAGAGACAGAGAGACTAGAGTCTTAGATCCTAGCTTAGTGAGAAGTAGAGAGAAAGAGAGAAAAGATAGTGAGAGTGAGAGTGAGAGTGAGAAAGAGGACATAGTGAATCTGAATCTAAGGAGAGAGAGAATTAAAAATATTAAAAAATTATAACATCTTACTACAATGCGCTCTAAAAAATGAGAGCTCATTGTAGCAAAATGTCAATTTTTTTAGCATTTGGCATCTTTGATAGAATAAGTTTTTGTTGTTATAAATGCTAAAAATAGTAGCATTTTAGCACTTATAGCACCATTGATAAGAATGCTCTAAGAGTATTCACATTAAGAGTTTTAAAAATTTTAGTATTTAACAATTAAAAAAGCCACTTTATAACATTTAATACATCACTTTATAATACATTCAACATCAAAACTACTATTTCTTAAATATACTTTTTAATTTATTTAATTAATTTATTTTTTATTCTTCTTGTCTCTTTCTCCCTCTGTCTCTCTCTCTTTATTAATTGAAGTGATAATAAAATATTGGTTTTTAAAAAAATATTAACTACAATAAGATGTCAAAGATGACATTATACCGTAACTAAGATGTTAAAACTTTTAAATAAAACAATAACATATTTAACATTTAAAACCGTCTATGAAAATGCTCTAAAGTTTCTCCCTTCTTGGTTAAAGAGTCATATTTTATTTAGTTCATATATGCGGGCTTCCAACTTGTATTCCTGTGTTTTTGTAATAGGATTTGTCATCCATAAGCCCATAAAGCTCAAGCTGCTCAACAAAAATATATTTTTTTAATACAAAATAAAATTTATACTCTAACTTAATTTAGCCTAAATGTATAAATATACGTAACTTAAACTCCAACCCAAAATCTCCGCAACCCTCAATCACTTGTAAAATTACTACCGCACTTTGGTGCGATGGTGCTCAGCAAAAATATATTAACTCAGAATGCAGCCAACCGTTCTTAAATGTCAGGCCCAAATTACAAATTGTTCCATTTAGCTTTACCAAAAACGCAATTCAGTGCTTAAATTTCAAATTTTATTCATTCTTTACTCCTCCTGTTAATGTCTATTAAGTGCCCAAAAATGTAGTCCTAAAAATCCCATTAATTAAATTTTTTTTTTTAAAAATCCCATCAATTGGTTAAAAAGTTTTTTTTGAAAAATTAAAAAATAGAGGGGGCAATTTACTCAAGAGGAATGCACTAAAGACTGAAATTTCACAAAAGAAGAAGTAAATAACGATCATAAATAAAAATTAGCCAAAAAGTATTATTTGCATAGATATTTTAAGCAAACGCTTTGCACACACAACATTCTCAGAGCTGAGATTAATTATGTTTCCCAAAAGCACACACACAATACTGTCAATACACATACACACGCAAAAACAAAATCAACCAGAGATTTCAATGGCCTTGACATCAGTTTTCTTCACCTCCACTTTAGGAACAGTTACAGTGAGAACCCCATTCTCCATAGCAGCCTTGATCTGATCCATCTTCACATTCTCCGGCAACCTGAAACTCCTCACAAACTTGCCACTGCTCCGCTCGACACGATGCCACGTGTCATTCTTGTCTTCCTTCTCTATCTTCCTCTCTCCACTAATCCGAACCACTCTGTCATCTTCGACCTCGATTTTCACTTCCTCCTTGTTTAGCCCAGGAAGATCGGCTTTCAACACGTGAGCTTCTGGGGTCTCTTTCTAATCAATACAAGTATTGACAAAACCAGAAGTCTCTCTGGAAATTTGTGTTGGGAAATCCTTGAATGGGTCCCATACGTTTAGAGAAAATGGGTCGAAGATATTGCTGTGTTGGCCACCGAAGAAGCTTGGAATCATCGACATTTTTGAACTTTGATGTTATTGTGAATAACTTCAGAGATTCCAGATTTTTGCTGAATTTTTTTCGATGGTTGAAGAATTTGATGGATTGGGGTATTTATAAAGATGACTAATAAGAGGATTCTAGTGTAGTCTAGGCCCTGTTTTTTGTTTTGAGATTTTTGGTTCTTTGGAACTTTCTAGGACTATTGAGAACCATGTAGGAGCTCCTTTGTGGGCACGTTTATGGACCTAATTGAAGCTTGAAGAGACTCATGGCCCATGGTTTAACAAGTCCCTTGAATATCTGGCCTTTATACTTTATAGCCCGACAATATTTTATGATTATATTGTAGAACTAGTAGCTAACCGGAAATACGCGTAAAAAAACTATATAAAAAAAATGATATATATTTAATTAATTATATAATTTGTCAAAAATGACTTATTTAATTAATTAATAAAAGATAACATCTAATATAATGAAAATCTGTTTGGTGTTATGAACTTGGGTTGCTTTATTGAAAAAAAAAAATGATCTGATTGGCTTAAATTGATATGTTATTGTTGGAAATAATACAAAAAATTAATAAATGAAGAACAAGAATAACATAAAAAACAAATAGATATAGATAACTTGAAGGCACAAAATTGTTATCCTTAGACAATATTTGCTTTCACACTTTTATTGCTAAAAAATTATTGAAAATTGTCCCAAAGATACAACTAAGTTGTTGAATTCTACAAATAGCAATTCTAGAAAATAATCACAGGATTTCTTGTGTTTCTCTCTAATTTACTATTTTTCAATTGAACATAAGCCTCTATTTATACCTATAGGGTTATATTTCGTCAAAAAACACATAAGGAGAGTTAAAATGTTTCATAAAACCATTCACAATGCTTGAAACCTCTTTAAACAATCAGAACAACTACCATAAAATTTTGCAGAAAACTCAGTTTTTATGACTTTCGATCGGTTGAGAGTTCCTTTCGATTGATCAAACGATCTTTTCGATCGATTGAACAGGAATCTAGCATCGATTGAAATAGGCAGAGACTCCAAGATAGGTTTCCTTACCATTTCAATCAATTGAGCAAAAGTTTCGATTAATTGAAAATACTGAATTTCAAATTTTCACTTAGAAAATTCCAGAACTTGAATTTTCACTTTTTCAACTTTATGAAAGAATACTCTTCAAACTCAAATATCATTATTACAACCTATCCATGTGTATACCTATATATACAACAGTTTTAACATTATTTTGTAACTCTAAAATTCAAATTAAAAAAATAGATATTAGAGTTGAACTTGTGATAATAAGTTAACAATTTTAAACCTCTCAAAAAATTTACTCTAACTTTCTCTCTCTATTAAAATTAAAATTAGAATTAATAATTTTCCAAACAAAATCATTGCTGAAATTCGTTGTTCAATACCTAAAGTTTAATAGTACAAAGAAAGACAATAACCATCTCATACATGATATTTATTTTTATACTTATTATTCAAATTTATTTTTATACAAAATGACCAATTGAAGAGCATTCACAACTTCACAAGATAAGTGAATAGGGATGCCTTGTCAAAGTTTCAAACCCTTAATTAGTACTTTCAAATTATGAAATGGATAAGGTTAACTTGGATAAGCGTTACTGCTTACTAGGATAATCTTCACATGATTAAGATTTAGAGGGTTGTATTCCAATGCAGTGACCGATAGGTGTGCTCCATATACTAAGAATAAGTGTTACTCTAAAGTTGTAAGATGAGAAAAAAAGAAAAGGGTTAGGCAGGAAGAGTCAATTGGAACTACAAAGAATTGTCCTCCTAAATCGAACGTAATTTAACTTGCCGAAACCTAAATTAAGCTCAAGTCATGTGAAGGTCCAAAACTCCTTCCTTCCTATTTGGGCCTGTTGATCTTCTTCCATGCCATTAAGGGATAGTAACATTGCTTTCCAACCACCCCAATTTTTTTCTGGATAGTTTCCACCGCAAAATTGTATCCCCATTCACATATTCCTCTTTAGCTTGAAAAATAGCCCACTTATTTTGAGTAATCTTAAACCATCACTCAAAAACTATTCTAAAACTCACTTTCTATAACGACCTAAGGAAAAACACTAACTACATATGCACTCTACCTTAAAATGACTAATTACAATTGAGACTCTTTGTAGTTGTTACTAAAGCCTAAATATATCCAATAAATACCAGATATGAAACTCATCATACACCCACACACATCATCAGACTTCCACTCTTTCATTCTTTTATTCAATAAAACCTTTCTATCTACTTTCTATGTTTTTGGCGGGTGTAAAGGTCAATTTGGTTGGGTGAAACAAGAAAGATAGAAAATTGAGAATAGAAAAGAGGAGAAAAAACTAATTTTATAGATGTTAGATTGGAGAAAAAGAGAAGATGAAAAATTAGTAGGCTAAGGTGTTTTTTCCTGGGCCCACCAAAATTTTATCTCCCAAATTTGAGGAGAAGATAGAGGGAAGAGAAATAGTTGCAGGTAATAACTAAACTATCCATATTCCTCTTACATGCTAGCACTTGTTAGATTTTTTTGTAATATTTTTCCTACTTTTTTTTTTCTCAGGTTTTAACTAAATGTGAATATTTTGTTTTTTACTTTTTACTTTTTTTTTCTTGGCATGATTCTTCTTTTTCAATAAATTTAGATTATTTTTTGGTTAGTTTTTTCCCACTTTTTTTTTTCTTATTTTAATTAAGTATCATTTTTTAATAAATCTTATAAATAAATTTATACAAATTTATTTTCCCATCTTTTTACTTTTTCACTACCAATTAAATACAAATGAGTTTTTTTCACCGTCAACCAAACACAAAAAAAGGATAAGGTTAACTTGGATAAGCGTTACTGCTTACTAGGATAATCTTCACATGATTAAGATTTAGAGGGTTGTATTCCAATGCAGTGACCGATAGGTGTGCTCCATATACTAAGAATAAGTGTTACTCTAAAGTTGTAAGATGAGAAAAAAAGAAAAGGGTTAGGCAGGAAGAGTCAATTGGAACTACAAAGAATTGTCCTCCTAAATCGAACGTAATTTAACTTGCCGAAACCTAAATTAAGCTCAAGTCATGTGAAGGTCCAAAACTCCTTCCTTCCTATTTGGGCCTATTGATCTTCTTCCATGCCATTAAGGGATAGTAACATTACTTTCCAACCACCCTAATTTTTTTCTGGATAGTTTCCACCGCAAAATTGTATCCCCATTCACATATTCCTCTTTAGCTTGAAAAATAGCCCACTTATTTTGAGTACTGTTAAACCATCACTCAAAAACTATTCTAAAACTCACTTTCTATAACGACCTAAGGAAAAACACTAACTACATATGCACTCTACCTTAAAATGACTAATTACAATTGAGACTCTTTGTAGTTGTTACTAAAGCCTAAATATATCCAATAAATACCAGATATGAAACTCATCATACACCCACACACATCATCAGACTTCCACTCTTTCATTCTTTTATTCAATAAAACCTTTCTATCTACTTTCTATGTTTTTGGCGGGTGTAAAGGTCAATTTGGTTGGGTGAAACAAGAAAGATAGAAAATTGAGAATAGAAAAGAGGAGAAAAAACTAATTTTATAGATGTTAGATTGGAGAAAAAGAGAAGATGAAAAATTAGTAGGCTAAGGTGTTTTTTCCTGGGCCCACCAAAATTTTATCTCCCAAATTTGAGGAGAAGATAGAGGGAAGAGAAATAGTTGCAGGTAATAACTAAACTATCCATATTCCTCTTACATGCTAGCACTTGTTAGATTTTTTTGTAATATTTTTCCTACTTTTTTTTTTCTCAGGTTTTAACTAAATGTGAATATTTTGTTTTTTACTTTTTACTTTTTTTTTCTTGGCATGATTCTTCTTTTTCAATAAATTTAGATTATTTTTAGGTTAGTTTTTTCCCACTTTTTTTTTTTCTTATTTTAATTAAGTATCATTTTTTAATAAATCTTATAAATAAATTTATACAAATTTATTTTCCCATCTTTTTACTTTTTCACTACCAATTAAATACAAATGAGTTTTTTTCACCGTCCACCAAACACAAAAAAAAAAAAAAAGCAAATAAAAGAAAAATCAAAATCCTTTCTATCATCCAACATTTTCACCTCTTTTCTATTTTCTATCCACTCACACACTTTAATATTATACTACATAAAGTTTCTTCTTTAATCACATTCTATATTCTATCCTCTCACACACCTTAATATTGTACTACATAAAGTTTCTTCTTTAACTACACTATACTGCACATCTATTTAAAATCCACTTATTTTACTTAAACTAAATTTTTTTTTTTTGCTAAAAATTCTATAAATAAATATAAAAATTAATTAAAATAATAAAATAAAATTCATAAATAATACCCAAAAATATATTAAAACCCATAAATAATAACAAAAATAAACTAAATAATAATATAAACCGAATTTTTAACCTAAAACCAAACACATACTACATAAAGTTTCTTCTTTCTTGGTTAAAGTGTCATATTTTGTTAAGTGCATACTTGTATTCATGTTTTGTAATAGGATTTGTCAGCCATAAGCCCATAATTCTTATAGTTGAGAAGGTCAACAAAAATATATGAACTCAGAATGCAACCAACCGTTCTTAAATGTTAGGCCCAAATTACAAATTGTTCCATTGAGCTTTTTTTTTTTTTGAAAGGGAAATATAATTGCATTGCAAAGAGAAAAGATATTACAAAGAGTGGAACCTGCCAAGCAGGGATTTAGAGCAGCATGTCTGCATTTACAAATGAAACTAAAAAATGACCCCCTTCCACAGCTGATGAGAACCATTCCTGCGGGCAAATTGTGCAAGCTTGTGAGCTGCATAATTGAAGGCTCAGTTCAGGTGCCTAAAAGAGCAGAAAGAAAAAGAAGATTGGGCCTGAACAATGTCCTGAATAATTTGTCCAAATGGAGTCCCAATGGCAGAATCATTTACAACATTGATCACATTGAGTGCATCACTTTCAAACATCACACGGGTGAGCTGCAGATCTTGGGCCAGCAAAACACCTTGTTCCAATGCTATGACTTCCACTAATTCTGCAGGAAAATGAGATTGGAGAGGGTTGCAAAGGGCAGCGATTGTTTCACCATTGCAATCTCTGATGATGACTCCAATGCTAGAGGTTCCGTCAAGGTTTGATGAGGCCCCATCCACATTAATCTTGAAAACACCAGGCGGAGGGGGGGACCAACAGCTAGAGAGGGTCGGCCTAGGAGTGGAAAGGACATTAGTTGCTGCATCAGAAAAATCTTCAATAGAACTTCTAGCCATCTGCCAAACCTGCAAGGGGGGTGAACATATGCCTTCATGGGTAGATCTATTTCTATTATACCAGATTGCCCAAGCAACAGTAAAGAACAATTCTAAATCTTGAGAAGACTTGTGTGCAAGGATGAACAGGGCTAAGTCAGAAAAAATCCAAAAATTCCTTTGGATCAGTTGCAGTCCATCAGCCCAAAGACTCCAAACCCGAATAGCAAACTCATAGTATAATAAAGCATGATGAATAGATTCGAGTTCCCCATTGCAAATGGGCATTTGTTGCTAGTGTTGATGCCACGAGAGCACAATTTTTCCCTAGTGGGCAGCCCGTTGACACAAGCCCTCCAGGCAAAGATTTTAATCTTGGCTGGAAGGTTGAGGAGCCATAAACACTTCCAAAGGGATTTGAGAGGATCCCCCAGTGAGCTTTCCACATCTTTCTTTTTCTTCAACCAAGCAGTGGGCAAAATGGTGGACACTTTTAACGGTGAACCCACCCCTCTTATTCCCCATCCATATTAATTTGTCTTCAGGCAAGCTTCGGCTGAGAGGAATCCTTAGGATTGTTTCAGCTTCAAAGGGCAGAAAGGTTGTATTTATGACTTCAGCTCTCCACCATTTTGTGGTCGGGTCAATGAGGGATAAGACCATGGGGAAGGTTAGGAGATTGTTTGGGGGAGTTATGACGTTGTGTGTGGTGGGGGTNAGCACCACCTCCTACGAGATGGTAAACTCTCATCCCATCAAATTTCCCAAGCCACTCAGTGTTGGCAAGAGCTCTGTCTAGCCTCAATTGGATTCTATTCTCACCATCTTGCATATTGCACCAGGTGAAGTCAGCCCCTCTATAGCCCAAATCCATGAATTCACAAAAATTAACTACATTCCTAAAACCCTCCATTTGTTGTTGGGAACGAGTGACACCCCCTTCTTTTTCAGTTATAGATAAAATTTCATAAAATCTCCTAGACAAAGCCATGGTAGTTGAAATTGACTATGTAAAAAAGCAAGAAGGCGCCAAGACTCATACCTGTGGTGAGTTTCCGGGTGACCATAGAAGCCTGTAATCCTCCATTGAAAGTTTCCATCAGTCTCCCTGACAATTGCATCTATATGATTTCCGGAATAGCTGTTGATATCCAAGTTAACATCCCGGGTCCACAACATAGCCACACCACCACTACGACCACTGCTAGGGACAATAAGGCCGTTTGTGAAACCAATTCTATTTTTAATTTTCTCCTCCATTTATTTTTGACTTTGTCTCCATGAGGAAGACAATCTTGGGCTTCCAGCGTCGCACCATATCATGCAGCGCTCTGACTGACCGGGGGTTCCCAAGCCCCGGCAGTTCCAACTTAGCGAATTCATTGCTCCCGGCGGTGCTGCAAAGCAGCCACCGCCGATCTCTCATCAGGGGTTGGGTGGAATGTACCTGCCTCTGTGCATCTTTTCTTAGAGCAGAGATTTTCCACTTCTTCCTCAAAAATTAGTTTCCCCGTGCGTTTAGAGCCTACTGGTATTAGTTGCACTTCCGACTTCAAGTCTTTGGCTCTCCCTTTCTCCCTGGCTATTTTTTTCAATTGGACCTTAGCGTTGGGTTTTTTCTCTGATACTTGGCCCATGCTTTTTGTCAAAGATCCCAATTCGGGCTTACTAATAAAAACAGGCTGAGGAATGGGCTTTATAGGACTAGATACCTCTATAAAATCCTTTTCTTCTTGGACTTTCTGGCCCACAAGTAAAAAGCGTCTTCATTTGTCTTTGCTGGGCCCAAATCATTTGAGGGCACGGTAGGAGGGGTAAAAGAAGCAGCACGTGCCATTGAATTATCAGGGTCAGTTCGCCCCGCACGTGCGGGACAGTCTCCATCCCTTAGGGTTTCTTCAACTTGTGTCTTCTCTGACCTGGCAGCGCTGACCCTCTTAGTAGATCCCTCAGCTCTTTCCCCTGTATTTCCCGGACCAACAGTGCTTCCACCACCATTACTTCCATTATCGCCCTCCATCACTGAGGTAGAAGAATTTCTTGCGTGGTGTGGGTATAGTCCTCCATTTCATTTCCATGACATCCTTCTCCGCCACCATCACTGCTAGTGGACCTCGATTTATCCCCCACGGCTTTTGAGTTTCCATAGGCGCGAAGCCAGTCACCATATTGCCTTGAAGCATTTTGGTAATCCTTGCACTCATGGCAGCGTTTATCATCATGTCCCAGCCGACCGCATAAATAACAGAAAACAGGTAGCCTCTCATACTTGAAACTAACCTAGAATCTCTCGCCGTTGGCACTCGCAACCCTTCCTCCACGTCTGAGTGGCTTATCCAACTGAAGATCCACACGAATCCGCATGAATTTTGCTTGGTCCGAGTGCCCTGTTCTTCGGTCTGATTTGATAAATTTTCCTAGACTGTTACCAAGCTCCTTACCCACATCTAGGGACATATGCTCAAAAAGTAATCCCCAGATCTGAACCCAAAAAGGAGAATGCGTGAAAATGATGTTTGAAGCTGACAAACCTTTCCGCCACCTGCACAACAGCAGAAGGTTATTTTCGAAGTTCCAAGGCCCATTTTGTTCAACCCATTGAAGTTGGAATTTGGAGTTGAACTTGAACTGCAAAATGTTGTTTCCAACTTCCACCATCTGCAGATCTGAACCCATTTTCCACGCGGATCTCAGCGTATTTTTTAAGGCCCTCTGATTCTGATGTCTATCAGTGAGAAGGCAACCTAAGAGACTCAGAGAATATTCCTCTAACAGGTCCACTCTACTCTTGGTTGTGATGGCGATTTCTTCCTCTTCCTCCTTGGTGAGGCGGAGGTTAAGTAGTCCCTCAACCACTGAATATTCCATGCCAGTGTCAAGGGAGAGACAAGTGGTATAAAACCAAAGGAAAAACCCAGAAAACGGAGAGGCAAGGAAATAAGACTCGGCAGAGGTTTCAGCGAGAGAAAGGAGCTCTTACAGGGGAGAGAAAAAAGTTTTAATTTATTTTATGATAATGAGAATGAGAATTTGTTCCATTGAGCTTTACCAAAAACTCAAGCAGTGCTTAAATTTCAAATTTTATTCAATCTATACTCCTCCGGTTAATGTCTATTAAGTGCACAAAAATGTAGTCCTAAAAATCCCATCAATTAAAAAAAAAAAAAATCCCATCAATTGAATAAAATTATTTTTTGAAAAATTAAAAAATAGAGGGTGCAATTTACTCAAGAGGAATGCACTAAAGACTGAAATTTCACTAAAGAAGAAGTAAATAGCGATCATGAATAAAAATTAGCCAAAAAGTATCATTTGCCAGATATTTTGATCAAACACTTTGCAGATACAACATCCACTGGTGAGATTAATCATGTTTCCCAAAAGCACATACACAACACTGTCAATACACACACACACAAACAAAATCAACCAAAGATTTCAACGGCCTTGACATCAGCTTTCTTCACCTCTACTTTAGGAACAGTAACAGTGAGAACCCCATTCTCCATAGCAGCCTTGATCTGATCCATCTTCACATTCTCCGGCAACCTGAAACTCCTCACAAACTTGCCACTGCTCCGCTCGACACGATGCCACGTGTCATTCTTGTCTTCCTTCTCTATCTTCCTCTCTCCACTAATCCGAACCACTCTGTCATCTTCGACCTCGACTTTCACTTCTTCCTTGTTGAGCCCAGGAAGATCGGCCTTCAACACGTGAGCTTCTGGGGTCTCTTTCCAATCAATACGAGTGTTAACAAAAGCAGAATTCTCGTTGGAAAATTGCGTTGGGAAATCCTTGAATGGGTCCCACACACTTAGAGAGAATGGGTCGAAGATATTGCTGCGCTGGCCCCCGAAGAAGCTTGGAATCATCGACATTTTTGAAATTTGATGTTGTTGTGAATAACTTCACAGACTCACAGATTTTTGCTGAATTTTTTTTCGATGGTCGAGGAATTTGATGGGTTGGGTATTTATAAAGATGACGAAGAGGATTTTAGTGTAGTCTAGGCCCTGTTTTTTGCTTTGAAATTTTCGGTTCTTAGGAACTTTCTAGGACTATTGAGAACCATGAAGGAGCTACTTTGTGGCACGTTTACAGGACCTAATTGAAGCTTGAAGAGACTCATGGCCCATAGTTTTTTTTTTTGGGGTTAAACATGGCCCATAGTTTAACAAGTCCTTTGAATATCAGGCCTTTATAGCCCAAAAATATTATTATATTTTAGAACTAGAGGCTAGCCTGCAATACGCCAAAAATAAATGTAAAAAAAAAATAAAAAATTTATATGATATATTTAATTGATTATTTTTAAATGAATGACTTATTTAATTTATTATAACTAATTAAGAAAACATAACATCTAATTTAACTAAAATTTGTTTAGTGTTGTGAACTTGGGTTGCTTTATTGAAAAAGAATCGTTTGATTAGTTTAAATTGGTACGTTTTAACATTATTTTTTAACTCTAAAATTAAATTAAAAAATAGATATTAGATTTGAGCTTCTGAAAATAAGTTAAAAATTTTATAGGTTATCAAAAAGCTAACAATTTAAATCTCTTAAAAAAATTTACAATTTATTTTTCTCTCTATCAAAATTAAAATCAGAATTAATAGTACCAAGAGAGACAATGACCATCTCATACATGATATTTATTCTTATACTTATTATTCAAATTTATATTTGAAATTAAAATTTTTAAAATACATTTTATATATAGATGAAAATAGTTATGCAAAAAGGCAACACAAATTTTCTAATGCGTGTGTCACTTATAAAATATTAACTAAAAATAAATATTACATTTGCTTATAATTATCCAAAATTAAAAATGATAAAATCCTATTTAAGATAGAATATGTCACAAACTCACAAGAAATATTAAGTGAATTAGAGATGTTACCAATTGAAATGAAAGTCTTAGTGGAAGTTTGTTGATGCCCACTTTGGCAAAAATTACCATATCCTTCACTTTCGGGGTTTATGGGCTTCTCCACCAACCTTTATTTACTTAATTCCTTCATTGGGTTCTTTCGGCCCATTCTTACTTGCTTTTCATTTCTCATAATGCTCATGGGTTTACTACTTCTTTTTTCAGGCTTCTTTAGGCTCGCTTGCTTTCTTTGAGCCCCTTTTGCTGTTTTACAGGCCTATGGTCTATTATTCTTGCCATTCGAGCTTAATGGCTTCCTTCTTAATTTGCTAATTCTTCTTCTTTATTCCTTCTCATATTGTTGGTCTTCTTCCTATTATTGGGCCTCTTGCCAAAGTGGGCATCAACACATGTCAATAACATAGTTAATATTTCATGATTTTGGCATGATCACCATTATACTATTACAAAGAAATTAATTCAATTGAGACCAAATTTTTTAAAAACACACAAACACCAAATTGTTGGTTTTACAAATAAGTGTTCAACAAGAACTACAGTTGAGATATTGGAAGAAATTAATAATCATTAAAATGTAGATCATGAAAAGTTAGTCGGCCTTGCATTGGCTAGCTTTAAGGTAGATCATGAAATGCTCATGCAAGAAGCAGTCACCCAACTTTACCATTGGTGAAATGAAAATTTTGAACTCAAAATCTAACATGTTTTAATCAATATAATCTAACATTATGTCAATGAAACTGAAACACTCATTTAGAATGAAAAAAAATGGGATGAATATACTGAAGAACATAAAAATCATGTTGTAGACACTCGATTTTGCACCCATGATTTAATCAAGGAAGATGACTAGAATGACCATTCATGTACCCAAAATTATTGATTGCATTACATGCTTTAATTTGTTCATTGCATATCATAAAAATGATCTTGAGGTTCTAACGGTCGCAATAGTACGCCTGGTTTCCAAATCGGACTGTCGGATCAAAAGATATCGCATAATCAAGTTTGCACGATTAGCATGCATTGTATCTAGGTAGAGTCAACCACGCATGATTAATTTAAATTAATTCTGATTGGTTAAACAATTAAAATTAATTAAATAATTTTGTAATTGGTTGTTAGTTAGTGTCAAAAATAAGATTGCTTTCATGGGAATAAAGGTGATAACTGGATAACAATAAAATTGAAGATAATCAAGACTTTTTAGAGTATTTATTTACAAGATAATTGTTACTGAAAAGATCTGAATTATTCAGAAAAGAGTTTAATTTTAAGAATATGGATTTAAAAATGCGTCTAAATGCAAGTCCTGGCTGAAAAAACCTCAAAAAGGAGTCCAAAATGGACTAAACTTCAAAAAGCGGGATTGGCACCCTTGACACTTTTCAAGTGCCGAATGGCACACATTTGGGCCTCAGCCCGAGGGCATTGGGATAACGTTAAAACACATCTATTTCGATTTTTTAGCGATAAGGACGCATCCCAGTTTGTATTCTAATCATCTAAACATGTGTTGTCAATATATTCTCTATTGGAATATGTTTTTGATGTTTTTATTGTCAAGATCTTTTTTGTTTTTGTTTTTGTTTTTGTCTTTTTTGTTTCAAAAATCTGCTTGTTATCATATTTTTCTCAATCAAAAAACTGATTTGCAACTTCATTAGATACAAATCTGAATTTTCCTTAACAAAAAAAACTAATTTGTATCTTCCTTAGATACAAATTTGGAATTTTTTAAATTCAAGAAAAAACTGATCTATATCTTCTCTAGATATAGATCTAAATTTTTTTTAACATAGCAGATTTTGAAATTTAAAAAATATAAATAAATAATAAAAAAAAGAAAAAAAGAAGAAGAAGAAGAAGAAAAAGAAGAAGTCATGAGTAGTTTTGTTTGATGCATATAGTGTAAGTTTATTTCATGAATATAGTTCTCTTCTAAAAAATCTTTTTCTTATTTTTTTCACATAAAAGAAAAACAGATATGATTTTTCCTATATACAAATCTTTTTTTTTTTGTTATCAAACAGATCTTTTTAAAAAAAAATAAAATACAAACCAAAAACCAATTTTTTCTAGTTCTCAAAAACAAATTTGATATTCTTTTTTTTCTTTATTTTTTTAACCAAAAGACTTTGTTTTATTTAATAAACACATATTTGACTTTTCTATGCCAAAAATTATTTTTTTTACATGTACAAAAATAGATTTGATTTTTCAAAACCAAATCAAAATTTTCTTATCACAACATAGATCTGGATTTTTTTAACTAAGAAGAGGATGCATTCATAAATAGACTTATGTGATTTAGTTTTTCATGTGTGCAACATATCATTCATGTCATGCATAAAAGAGGCACATTAATCACAGAAGTCTAGAAGATCAAACTCTGTCTGGGTGGAATGGGTGTCTAACACCTTCCCATTCCGGAACCTAGCCTCCGAATTTAGTGTCTTTGGATAGGTTGACCTAGGTTTTATCTTTGTTTTTATGGGTAGATTGTAACTAGGACAAAAGGCCATGTATCTTTGGTGGTTTGTAACTAGGACCCAAAGCCATGTAATACTCAATTAACCAAATATGTATTCTTTTCAAGCAATGAGAATGAAACAATTCAGTCATGTATTTTGTATTTATTTATTTTTTTTTGGTAAAAAAAAAAAAAAAAGAGAGAAAAAAGAAAAAAAAGTGGTGACTCCACATCACTTACCCAAAAAGAGAGGTGCCCTAAAAAATATCCGAATCTCTTTTTTTGAGAGACACCATGTTTGCGGTCTCTCACACATGTTCTTGGAGAAAGAATTGTGAAAAGAATAGTTTGAAGGTTTCAAAAAGTTCTTAAACGTAATTAGGCTTGAGCGATTTCATGACGACTTTGACGATCATAAATAGGAAATGTAGGAGATCAGTTTGAAAACCATGAAGTGAAAAAGATCATGTGGTGTTGTAAGCCTTCATTTTTGGACAAGTAAATGAAACTTTGATATCCTTCCCAACTTAAATTATACCCAACAAATCTCCTATAAATTTTTCATTTTGAAGGCTGTAAATCTATGTTTTTATTAGCTTAATGTCATGCCAGATTTACAAGTAATTAGTTTCTCTTTTTAATGTATCTTTATCTATTGGCAAATTGATAAGTTCTTATTTCAATATTCTTTTCTACTCACATTATATACATACATACATACATATATATATATATATAGGTAAGACTCAAACACAATGCATTTCTAAACGTGAGAAACTAATGAGTTGAGCTTATGAAACTGGAGATACCACATACACATCCTACCCTTTTGTATGAGAGAGAGCTACCCACTCCCTTAATGAGAAACCCATAGTAGCCTTTTGTCCCTTCCCAATCCAATATTTTATATCATTGAGAGGAGATTTCTACCATCACTTCTTACACAATTTGAGTGTTAGAAAGTTGATTCGTTTGGAAACCATTATAGCTAACTCAAATCCAAATCCTTTGGTAGTTTTTCGTTGGCGGCTCAATGGTGGTAACTTCGGTAAGCTGGGTGGGGAAAATACTTGGAGTAGTCGGTTGCTAGATGGAACTTGGAGGGTTCAAGTACACAAGGAGATATAGGCCCAGAGAGTTTATAGTCATTCATGTACTACAACTACTCATAATTGTGAATTTTTCGACGGTGGTGTTGGCGGAGAGGTTTTTTCGATTGGGTGATCGGATTTTCCTCCTCGAAACGGTGATTTTTTTTTTCCGCATTTTCATATTCCTTTTTACATGCTTTAGTTCATTATTGAATATGTTTGCAATATGAAATTTGGCTAAACACTTATATTGGACTAATTTGTAATTGTCGATTAAAAGTGTTTAAGCCATAAAAACCTAGGTGGTGTTTGTTTTATTTTTGAATTTGTTCAATTGAATTTTTTTAAAAAAATTATATTGCTATCATTCTAGAGGATACTTAAAAATAAATTCAAGTATTTAGTTCCTATGAAAAAAAATGAACATAAATCTAATAAATCCACAACACTAACAATTAAGAGCATTCACATTAGTTCGTGCAAAAATTTGTGTCTATTTTAGTATAATAACCTATCTTGTTTATTTTACATACTCACTTTTCAAAATACTACACGTCAGATTATTTATTTTAAACTACATTTTATTAAAATATCAATTTTTCTTAATTTTTTTAAAAAATGATTTTCTTTTTTCTAACACATAAAAACTTAGATTAGACTACAGTAGAATTCTATCTCAAATAAAAATTAATATAATAATGATATTGAAGTTTGGGAGGAAAATGTGGGTCTTAAACCATAGACACAAGGCAATATAAAGGATGCCATTGTTAATGGGCTATCACTTAAACCTTTACGTCAGTCATTAAAGT
Organism: Quercus suber; assembly: GCF_002906115.3. NCBI lineage: Eukaryota > Viridiplantae > Streptophyta > Magnoliopsida > Fagales > Fagaceae > Quercus > Quercus suber. The sequence continues at coordinate 42,253 of NW_027070154.1, forward strand.
ATAAAAACAAGATTTTAAAAGGATAAATCATATAACTCATTACATAGATCACTTAAAATAACTCGTTACTTGACTAAAAATATAAGTGAATCATCATTTTAATAATCACATAGTGGGTTAAACCTTTTTTTCTTCAAGCCGACTTAGAGTTAAACTTTGTTCATAGATTATGCTTACTTTTAAAACTAACAATAAATCATATACAAGCTTGACATAAAAGAAGATTGACCACAACCTTATTCATATTTTTATAATTAACAATAAGTCGTATATAGGCTTAACATACAAGAAGATTGCTCATAACTTTTTGCAAGGTCATGTAAACACTTTTTTTTTTGTGTGTGTGTGTGTGTGTGTGTGTGTGTTGCACATAACTTAAAGAGACTTAATAAAGAGCAAGTTTAGCATGCAACAAATATCTAAGTTTAGGATCCAACCACAATTGCATTAAGAGGTTAAAAATGGGCAAAATGCCCATGCTTATTTTCATGCGTGTCTAGATTTGGTAGAGCCAGACCAAATTAAGTGCATTTAGAACTTCACATGATAAGCGAATAGGGATAGACATGTTCATCCATCGCCCACCACCGATGGAACTGCCCCTTACCACATTGAGCTGCCAAACTCAAAGCTCCATTGCAGGTGTTTGACGTGGTGGTCGGCAATGTTTTCCGAGAACTGATGCTAATAGGTGTGGTGAACGGTGGTGAGTTTTACCCACTGATGAGAATCGCACCGCATTGCACTGCATATGTGTGTGTGTGTGCGCGCTCGCGCGTGTGCATTTCATTGGGAGAGAGAGCTTAGAGAACAAGAGGACGAGAGAATGAGAGGAGGTTGAGAGAGAGAGATAAAGTGGCACTATTGAATCTGGAGGAAGAAGAACATGTCAAATAGGTTTAGGTAATACAATATAAAATGAAGTCATTTTGTGTGTGTGTGTGTGTGTGTGTGTGTGTGTATTAAGTTTTGATACTAAAACATTGTAGTTATGGTCTTAAAAAAAAAAAAAAAAATTAGGGAATGATGTCGTTTTATCCTAAGCTTTTTAAAATACATTTTATATATAGATGAAAATAGTTATGCAAAAAGCAACACAAATTTTCTAATGCGTGTGTCACTTATAAAATATTAACTAAAAATAATATTACATTTGCTTATAATTATCCAAATTAAAATGATAAAATCCTATTTAAGATAGAATATGTCACAAACTCACAAGAAATATTAAGTGAATTAGAGATGTTACCAATTGAAATGAAAGTCTTAGTGGAAGTTTGTTGATGCCCACTTTTGGCAAAAATTACCATATCCTTCACTTTCGGGGTTTATGGGCTTCTCCACCAACTTTTATTTACTTAATTCCTTCATTGGGTTTTTCGGCCCATTCTTACTTGCTTTTCATTTCTCAAATGCTCATGGGTTTACTACTTTTTTTTCAGGCTTCTTTGGGCTTGCTTGCTTTCTTTGAGCCCCTTTTGCTGTTTTACAGGCCTATGGTCTATTATTCTTGCCATTCGAGCTTAATGGCTTCTTCTTAATTTGCTAATTCTTCTTCTTTATTCCTTCTCATATTGTTGGTCTTCTTCCTATTATTGGGCCTCTTGCCAAAGTGGGCATCAACACATGTCAATAACATAGTTAATATTTCATGATTTTGGCATGATCACTTATCTATTACAAGAAATTAATTCAATTGAGACCAAATTTTTTAAAAAACACAAACACCAAATTGTTGGTTTTACAAATAAGTGTTCAACAAGAACTACAGTTGAGATATTGGAAGAAATTAATATCATTAAAATGTAGATCATGAAAAGTTAGTCGGCCTTGCATTGGCTAGCTTTAAGGTAGATCATGAAATGCTCATGCAGAAGCAGTCACCCAACTTTACCATTGGGAAATGAAAATTTTGAACTCAAAATCTAACATGTTTTAATCAATATAATCTAACATTATGTCAATGAAACTGAAACACTCATTTAGAATGAAAAAAATGGGATGAATATACTGAAGAACATAAAAATCATGTTGTAGACACTCGATTTTGCACCCATGATTTAATCAGGAAGATGACTAGAATGACCATTCATGTACCCAAATTATTGATTGCATTACATGCTTTAATTTGTTCATTGCATATCATAAAAATGATCTTGAGGTTCTAACGGTCGCAATAGTACGCCTGGTTTCCAAATCGGACTGTCGGATCAAAAGATATCGCATAATCAAGTTTGCACGATTAGCATGCATTGTATCTAGGTAGAGTCAACCACGCATGATTAATTTAAATTAATTCTGATTGGTTAAACAATTAAAATTAATTAAATAATTTTTGTGATTGGTTGTTAGTTAGTGTCAAAAATAAGATTGCTTTCATGGGAATAAAGGTGATAACTGGATAACAATAAAATTGAAGATAATCAAGACTTTTTAGAGTATTTATTTACAAGATAATTGTTACTGAAAAGATCTGAATTATTCAGAAAGAGTTTAATTTTAAGAATATGGATTTAAAAATGCGTCTAAATGCAAGTCCTGGCTGAAAAAACCTCAAAAAGGAGTCCAAAATGGACTAACTTCAAAAAGCGGGATTGGCACCCTTGACACTTTTCAAGTGCCGAATGGCACACATTTGGCCTCAGCCCGAGGGCATTGGGATAACGTTAAAACACATCTATTTCGATTTTTTAGCGATAAGGACGCATCCCAGTTTGTATTCTAATCATCTAAACATGTGTTGTCAATATATTCTCTATTGGAATATGTTTTTGATGTTTTTATTGTCAAGATCTTTTGTTTTTGTTTTTGTTTTTGTCTTTTTTGTTTCAAAAATCTGCTTGTTATCATATTTTCTCAATCAAAAAACTGATTTGCAACTTCATTAGATACAAATCTGAATTTTCCTTAACAAAAAAACTAATTTGTATCTTCCTTAGATACAAATTTGGAATTTTTTAAATTCAAGAAAAAACTGATCTATATCTTCTCTAGATATAGATCTAATTTTTTTTAACATAGCAGATTTTGAAATTTAAAAAATATAAATAAATAATAAAAAAAGAAAAAAGAAGAAGAAGAAGAAAAGAAGAAGTCATGAGTAGTTTTGTTTGATGCATATAGTGTAAGTTTATTTCATGAATATAGTTCTCTTCTAAAAAATCTTTTTCTTATTTTTTTCACATAAAAGAAAAACAGATATGATTTTTCCTATATACAAATCTTTTTTTTTTTTTGTTATCAAACAGATCTTTTTTAAAATACAAACCAAAACCATTTTTTCTAGTTCTCAAAAACAAATTTGATATTCTTTTTTTTCTTTATTTTTTTAACCAAAAGACTTTGTTTTATTTAATAAACACATATTTGACTTTTCTATGCCAAAAATTATTTTTTTTACATGTACAAAAATAGATTTGATTTTTCAAAACCAAATCAAAATTTTCTTATCACAACATAGATCTGGATTTTTTTAACTAAGAAGAGGATGCATTCATAAATAGACTTATGTGATTTAGTTTTTCATGTGTGCAACATATCATTCATGTCATGCATAAAAGAGGCACATTAATCACAGAAGTCTAGAAGATCAGACTTTGTCTGGGTGGAATGGGTGTCTAACACCTTCCCATTCTGGAACCTAGCCTCCGAATTTAGTGTCTTTGGATAGGTTGACCTAGGTTTTATCTTTGTTTTTATGGGTAGATTGTAACTAGGACAAAAGGCCATGTATCTTTGGTGGTTTGTAACTAGGACCCAATGCCATGTAATACTCAATTAACCAAATATGTATTCTTTTCAAGCAATGAGAATGAAACAATTCAGTCATGTATTTTGTATTTATTTATTTATTTTTTTTTTGGTAAAAAAAAAAAAAGAGAAAAAGAAAAAAAAGTGGTGACTCCACATCACTTACCCAAAAAGAGAGGTGCCCTAAAAATATCCAATCTCTTTTTTTGAAAGGCACCATGTTTGCGGTCTCTCACACATGTTCTTGGAGAAAGAATTGTGAAAAGAATAGTTTGAAGGTTTCAAAAAGTTCTTAAACGTAATTAGGCTTGAGCGATTTCATGACAACTTTGATGATCATAAATAGGAAATGTAGGAGATCAGTTTGAAAACGTCATCTTCGACCTCGACTTTCACTTCCTCCTTGTTGAGCCCAGGAAGATCGGCCTTCAACACATGAGCTTCTGGGGTCTCTTTCCAATCAATACGAGTGTTAACAAAAGCAGAATTCTCGTTGGAAAATTGGGTTGGGAAATCCTTGAATGGGTCCCATACATTTAGAGAAAATGGGTCGAAGATATTGCTGCGTTGGCCACCGAAGAAGCTTGGAATCATCGACATTTTTGAACTTTGATGTTGTTGCGAATAATTTCAGAGACTCAGATTTCTGCTGAATTTTTTTCGATGGTTGAAGAATTTGATGGGTTGGGTATTTATAAAGATGACTAAAGAGGATTCTAGTGTAGTCTAGGCCCTGTTCTTTGTTTTGAGATTTTTGGGTTCTTTGGAACTTTCTAGGACTATTGAGAACTATGTAGGAGCTACTTTGTGGGCACGTTTCTAGGACCTAATTAAAGCATGAAGAGACTCGGGCCCATGGTTTAACAAGTCCCTTGAATATTATTATATTTGGGTAAAGCTTCTGTCCAGTGGCCAGTGATTATTGGACCCGTTAAGATACGGACACGTGTCTAAAATTAGACACGTGTTCATATCGTAACGTATTCAGTGATTACTGGCACTGGACACAAGCTGCTCTCATTATATTTTAGAACTGGTAGCTAGCTTGCAATACGCCAAAAATAAATATAAAATAAATTTTCATATGATATATTTAATTGATTATTTTTAAATGAATGACTTACTTAATTTATTATAACTAATTAAGAAAACATAACATCTAATTTAATGAAAATTTGTTTAGTGTTATGAACTTGGGTAGCTTTATTGAAAAAGAATAGTTGAATTAGTTTAAATTGATACGATTTAACATTATTTTGTAACTCTAAAATTAAAATTAAAAAATATATATTAGATTTGAGCTTCTGACAATAATTTAACAATTTTAAAAGTTATCAAAAAGCAAACAATTTTAAATCTCTTCAAAATTTTACATTCTTTTTGCTCTCTATCAAAATTAAAATTAGAAACAATAGTACCAAGAGAGACAATGACCATCTCATACATGATATTTATTCTTATACTTATTATTCAAATTTATTTTTGGAATTAAAAATGTAGGGTATATTTTAGTGGCCCAAGCCCAAAAGGTTTGGATTATGAGCTCAATGAACCCAGAATAATGAATTTGTAGAGAATGGGTGAAAGAGCTGGTTCATTGTGGACTAAGCAATAGTTAACTACGGTGTTAAGAAGGAACTGATAAAAAACACACTTCAAAGTCTTTCAATTTGATGTCCGAAGAGAAATATATTCAATGCAAAATCAATACAACTCTCCAAAAGTCCTGCCCTTCCTAGAAGCTTTTTCTTTATATAACATCCTCCCTCATCATCTTCACCGTCCACTTGTTCTTCATCTAAGTGTCCACTTGAGTATGTGTCATGTTAGATTTCTTCCTTAGCTTTCTGTGAGTGGTGGTAGCTGGATTGACACTATTCAGGGGTATTCTCCACATTAATGCGGTCAGAAAAGCAGATGCAATGCATTTAATGTGGTGGCGCAGCTTTTCCTTTTAGATATTTCTCCATTCTTTTTATCTCCAGGCATACCCAAAGCTTATCCAGATCGCTGAAGTCATTAGTAAGATCATTCGAACCTCCCAGATATTTGCTTGACCAAGAATCTTTACATCCGAGGAGAATGATCTCTTCAAAACGCTGGTGCTCTCTTCGGACTGATCCTCTTCACTTCCAGGTATCTTTCTTTCATGCGGACTATTCCTTAACAATTTTCGCCTCTTCGGACACACAGTAACCTTCAAATAGGGCTTTGGGCTCAATACATAAGCTTGAGTTTCTACCCCCCACAAAAAAAAAAAAAAAAAAAAAAATTCTAAAATACATTTTATATATAGATGAAAATAGTTATGCAAAAAGGCTGGACAAATTTTCTAATGCGTGTGTCACTTATAAAATATAACTAACGATAAATTTTACATTTGCTTATAATTATCCAATATTAAAAATGATAGAATCCTCTTTAAGATAGAATATGTCACAAACTTGCAAGAAATATTAAGTGAATTAGAGATGTTAGTAGTAATTTTGTATCCCAAAAGGCAATAAAAATAGATTTAAAAAAAAAATCAAAACATAATATTATACAATTAATATTTAAAATAAGAGAAACCCCTACTAAAAATTGTTGCAAACTCCAAAACGTGCTGTGCTTGTCCGAGATTAGGTCTTATTATTGCATACTATGAATTTAAGCTAGGTTTCAATTGAATCTATTTCAAATTAAATTGAAGTATTTGACAGAAATGACACTATTTAGAATTTACAATTTTTTTTATCTATATTTTATATTTAAAATACTCTATGCATTGAAAAATCCTCACAGTGGCCCCATTTTGCATGAAAATACTTTTAAAATGCAAATAACATAGTTATTATTTCATGATTTTGGCATGATCACCACCATATTATTACAAACAAAATTAATTCAATTGAGACCAAATTTTTAAAAACACACAAATACCAAATTGTTGGTTTACAAATAAGTGTTCAACAAGAACTACGTTGAGATATTAGAAGAAACTAATAATTGTTCATTAAAATTTAGATCATGAAAAGTTGCCAACCTTGCATTGGCTAGCTTTAAGGTGGAACATGAAATGCTCATGCAAGAAGCAGTCACCCAACTTTACCATTGGCGAAATGAAAATTTTGAACTCATAAAGTGACCTAATAAATAAATAAAACTCGCTTTTTTATCAATATAATCTAACATTATGTCAATGAAACTGACACTCATTTAGATTGAAAAAAAGGGGATGGATATACTGAAGAACATAAAAATCATGTTGTTGGAGAATGAATTGTAAAAAGAACAGTTAGGGGATTTCAAAAAGTTCTTGAACATAATTAGGCTTGAGGCAATTTCATAACGACTTTGACGATCATAAATAGGAAATGTAGGGGATCAGTTTGAAACCATGAAGTAAAAAAGACCATATGGTATTGTAAACCTTCATTTTTGGACAAGTAAAATGAAACTTTGATATCCATCCCAATTTAAATTCTACCCAACAAATCTCCTATAAAATTTTCATTTTGAAGGCTGTAAAATCTATGTTTTTGTTAGCTTAATGTCATGCCAGATTTACTAACAATTAGTTTCTCATTTTAATACATCTTTATTTGTTGGCAAATTGATATGTTTTTATTTCAATATTCTTTTATACCACATTATATATATATATATATATAAGTGAGACTCAAATCCTGTGCATTTCTAAATGTGAGAAATTAATGAGTTGAGCTTATAAAACTGGAGATACCACATACGCATCCTAACCATTTGTATGAGAGAGAGCTACCCACTCCCTTAATGAGAAACTTATAGTAGCCTTTTGTCCCTTCCCTCTCCAATCTTTTCTATCATTGAGATGAGGTTTCTACCATCACTTCTTACAAAATTTATGTTATGTGTTAGAAAGTTGATTGGTTTGGAAACCATTATAGCTATCTCAAATCCAATTCCTTTGGTGGTTTTTCATTGGTGGCACAACGATGGTAACTTCGGTAAGTTGGGTGGAGAAAATACTTAGAGCAGTCAATTGCTAGCTAGAACTTGGAGGGTTCAAGTACAAAAGGAGATATAGGCTAAGAGAGTTTATAGTCATTCATATACTACAACTATTCATAATCGTGAATTTTTCAATGGTGGTGCTAGCAAAGAGGTTTTTTCGCTTGGATGATCAGGTTTTCATATTGCTTTTTACATGCTTTAGTTCATTATTGAATATGTTTGCAAAATGAAATTTGGCTAAACACCTATATTGCACTAATTTGTAATTGTAGATTAAAAGTGTTTAAGCCATTGAAACCTAGGTGGTGTTTGTTTTATTTTTGAATTTGTTCAATTGAAATTTTTTATAAAATTTTATTGTTAGCATTCTAGAGGATACTTAAAAATAGATTCAAGTATTTGGTTCCTATGAAAAAAAATAAACATAAATCTAATAAATTCACAACACTAATGATTAAGAGCATTCACATTAGTTTGTGCAAAAATTTGTGTTTATTTTAGCATAATGACCTACCGTTTTTATTTTACATACACACTTTTCAAAATACCTTCGCCAAATTATTTATTTTACATTACATTTCATTAAAATATAATTTTTTCTTAAATTAAAAAAAAAATGATTTTCTTTCTTCAAACACATAAAAACTTAGATTAGGTTAGAGTAGAATTTTATCTCAGATAAAAATAAAATAATAATGACATTGAAGTTTGGGAGGAGGAAGTGGGTCTTAAACCATAGACGCAAGACAATATAAAGGATGTCATTATTAATGGGCTATCACTTAAACCTTTAGGTTAGTCGTTAAAGTATAAAACAAGATTTTAAGAGGATAAATCAAACAACTCATTACATAATCACTTAAAATAACTCATTACTTGACTAAAAATATACGTGAATAATCGTTTTAATAATCACACAGTGGGTGAAACCTTTTTTTTCTTCAAACCGACTTAGAGTTAAACTTTGTTCATAGATTATGCTTACTTTTAAAACTAACAATAAGTCATATACAAGCTTGACATAAAAGCAAATTGACCATAGCCTTTTGCATATTTTTAAAATTAACAATAAATCATATACAAGCTTGACATACAAGAAGATTGCCCACAACTTTTTGCACAGTCGTGTAAACACTTTTTTTTTTTTTTTTTTGGCGTTACACATAACTTAAAGAGTCTTAATAAAGAGTCTAAGCTTAGCATGCAACATATATCTTAGTTTAGGAACCAACCACAGTTGCATTAAGAGGTTAAAAATGGGCAAAATGCCTATGTCCAAATTTGGTAGAGTTGGACCAATTGAAGTGCGTTCGCAACTTCACATGATAAGTGAATCCATCGCCCACCACCGATGGAACCCCCCTTACCGCATCGAGCCGCCTAACTTAGAGCTCCACTGCAAGTGTCTGACGTGGTGGTCAACAATGTTTTTTGAGAACCAAAGCCAATAGGTGTGGTGAACGGTGGTGAGTTTTGCTCACCGATGAGAATCGTACATCGCGCGTGCGTGCGTGCATGTCATTGGGATAGAGGCAGCTTAGAGAAGAAGAGGACAGGCGAATGAAAGGAGACTGAGAGAGAGAGAGAGAGATAAGGTGGGGCTATTGAATTTGGAAGAAGAAGAACATTTTAAATAGGTTTAGATAATACAATATAAAACGAAGTCATTTTGTATTTTTTTTTTTTTTAAGTTTTGATACTAAAAAGACGTAGTTTTGGTCTTAAATAAAAAAAAATTAGGGAATGACGTTTTATCGTAAGTTAAATTTCTAGTTTCTCATTTATATTACTCTCCCTCTCTCTCATCTTCTCTCTTTACACAAGCCCACCGCCCACAACCTCTCATTCTCCCTCTCCCTCATCATAACCCCTCTCTTTCCTTAGCCTTCGCCCCTCACTGCCACCATCCTCTGCCACTCGATGCCACCATTCTCCAAGTGTCTTCCGCTCCACTCTTCTCTTTGTCCTAGCTATTCTCTGGAAGTTTGTTGAGAAGGTTTTGATGGTCAATACTTAGGACTACTATGCATCTCCTTCTTCTACTAGGTATGTGAATTTAGTTGATGCTCAATATCTAGGTTACTAACTATGCTTTGTCTCGCTATACTTTTTAGAAAGATTGTGAATTTCTTTAAGATATTTTGTGTGGGTTTTAAACAAATATAGTGAATATGCTTTTTTTTTTTTTTTAAATATTTGGGTTGTATTTTTTTTATCCAAACACGCTGCAACAAACCGGCATGATGCACTACACCTTGTGCAAACCAGTTCCTACCCCTCCACAAATAAGGTGTAGTCAAGAATAAGGGAAAACCGCCCCTATAGGTACAATGCAAAAAAGCCCTCCAAAATTGGCCGCACTGCATCGTGTACAGCCTTAGGATGCCTTTTCAAAGTTTCAAACCCTTAATTATTACTTTCACATAATGAAATGGATAAGGTTAACTTGGATAAGTGCTAATGCTTCCTACGATAATCTTCACATGATTACATTTGGAGGGCTACATTCCAATGCAGTGATTGAAAGGTGCGCTCCATCTACCAAGGATAAGTGTTACTCTAAAGTTGTAAGATTAGGAAAAAAAAAAGGTTAGGCAAGAAGAGTTGATTGGAACTACAAAGAATTGGTCCTCCTAAATCGAACATAATTTAACTTGTTGAAGCCTAAATTAAGCCTAAGTTGTGTGAAGGTCCAAAACTCCTTCCGTTTTATTTGCTTTCCAACTAGCCCATTTTTTTTTTTTTTTTAAATAATTTCCACCACAAAATTGTATCCCCATTTTAGTATTCATCTTTAGCTTTAAAAATAGTCCACTTATTATGAGTACTCTTAACCATCACTTAGAAGCTATTCTAAAGCTCACTTCCTATAACGACCCAAGAAAAAGTATTAGTCATTTTTGCGCTATACCTCAAAAGTATTAAACACAATTGAGACTCCTTATACTTGTTAATAAAATCTAGATCTACCCAGTAAATACTCAATGTGAAACTCATTGTACATCAACACACATCACATAATCAATTAAATTAGGACATTATACTTCCACTCTTACATTCCTCTATTCAATAAAGCCTTTCTATCTACATTCTATGTTTTTGGTGGGTGTAAGGGTTTAATTGGTTGGGTGAAACAAGAAAGATAGAAAAGTTGAGAGAAAACTAATTTTATGAGTGTTTGATTGAAGAAAAAGAGAAGATGAAAAATTAGTGAACTCAGGTATTTTTCTCTTGCCTCACCAAAATTCTATCTCCTCAATTTGAAAGAAAAGAAAGGAGAGAAGAATAGTTGCAAATAATGACAAGATTATCCCTTTTCCTCTTACATGCTAGGCACCTGTTAGATTTTTTTTGCAATATATTCCTTTTTTTTTTTTGGAGTTTAAGAGAGTGCTTTGTGAGTATTTTCAAACAATAATTTTCAATTTTTAAACAACATTTCACACATTTCAATACACTTTTTTACGCACACATATTTCCACAAATATTTTCAAACAATAATTTTCAATTTTTAAACACATGTACTGAACAGACCCTAACTCTGATATATATATATATATATATTTTACTTTTAACTTTTTTCCTTAGCATAATTTTTCTTTTTCAATAAATTTGGTTATTTTTTTTTTTTTTTTTATCTTTCCACTTTTTCACTCCCAATTAAACACAAATAAAAAAACTAAAAATTTTTCTATCTTCTAACTTTTTTTTATCTCTTTTTCATTTTCTATCCTCTCACTTTATTATCTGTCTTTTTTTTTTGGGTAGAAAGGAATTTCATTAAAGAAAAGAACTAAGGGGAACAAGGCAGATCAGAAGAGTATCTGCTATGGTACAAACTAGCTCTATCAGAGCTTAACAAGTCCAACATACCCACAGGCGGGTCATGAAATAAAACATAAGATCTATCTTGGTGAGATCCTAACTAAGCCAAAAAATCAGCACAAGTATTAGCCTCACGAAAACCATGTCTGATTCGGACTTGGCCAATCTGGGATATCAATTGTCTACAGTCATCAAGTAAAGGCAATGCACAAATGTTAGCACTCGAAGAATTAGAGAGAAGCTGCACAACGGCCTTTGCATCAAGCTGAACATCCACGGCACTTAACTGCATTTCATAACAAAGATTTAGACCATCTCTAAGCCCCCAAAGTTCTGCCATGAAGCTGTTAGAGCAACCAATACTCCTAAAAAAACCTCCTAGCCATTCCCCATTCTCGTTTCTGATAAGGCCGCCACACCCAGCCCAGCCTGGGTTTCCTTTAGCTACACCATCAGTATTTAGGCAAGCCCACCCAGCTTAAGGTCTCTCCCACCTGACTTGCACCAATCTCTTGTTGCCTGACTTCTTGACATTTAAACCACAATGCTGAAATTCCAAAGCACAGAAAAGAGCATCCTTGTGGACATACGGCTGAACATGCTGGTTCCTAAAGATAGTTGCATTTCTGAACTTCCACACCAGCCAAATGGTGAAAGGAAAAATGATTCTCCAAGGAGGTTGCACTCCTAACCTACAAGAGTTATTATTATAGTTGTTTTTCAGCCATTCAACCAAATTTCCCTCATAGAAATTGCTATTTGGGCTGACACCCAATCTTTCCCAAGTTAGTCTTGAGGTCGCACAATCCCTTAACCTCTAGAGAATAATTTCACGCTCATTTTGACACAAGGGACAAGTATCACTTTCACTAATGCACCTTTTAACAAGACATTCTCCCATGCCAATAGCATTATGTAAGCATTGCCAAATAAAGGTTTTAACTCGAGGAATGGTGTCCAATTTCCACACCCATTTCCCATTAAAGGAGCCTGAATCCGAATCACTCCCCATAACTAACGCATAAGCATGCTTAATATCAAAGTCCCCCCGATTAGCACCTGACCAATACAGCCTATCCTCCCCCTGAATTGTTCTCACCAAATAGGGAATAGAGTTAATCTCCATGAGGATATTATTAGGAAAATGAAAAGAGAGCAAAGACCAATCCCAACCATGCAACCCAAAAACATGTTTCACCTTCAAAGACTCATCCTCACAAGCAAGAGGACCTTGTATGAGAGATCTCAAACTACCATTTAGCATCCAATTATCATACCAAAGATTCAAGTTACTACTTCTACCCAGTATCCACCGAATTCCCTTATTAAACACCTCACCCCCGATCTTAATAGCTTTCCAAGACCTAGAACAAGGAAGTTTATCACCATTTCTCGCATTTAGTCTTTTATAGGAGCAATATTTGCTATTAAAGACCTTCACCCATAATGCATCATTCTCCATCTTAAATCTCCAATTTAACTTAGCCAAAAGACCAGTCTCTTTTTTATTTACTATCCTTTCACTCTAATATTGTAGGGCATAAATTTTCTTCCTTAACCAGATTATACTGCAAGAAGTTTCTTCTTTCTTGGTTAGTGTCATATTTTGCTAGGTGCATATTTGTGGGCTTCCAACTTGTATTCCAGTTTTCGATAATAGGATTTGTCAGCTATAAGCCCATAACACTTACAGTTGAGAAGCCCCACAGAAATATATGAACTCAGAATGCAAACAACCGTTCTTAAATGTTAGGCCGAAATTACAAATTGATCCATTTAGCTTTACCAAAAACTCAATTCAGTGCTTAAAATTCAAATTTTATTCAATCTTTAATCCTCCTGTTAATGTCTATTAAGTGCCCAAATATGTAGTCTTAAAAATCCCATCAATTGAATAAAAAGTATTTTTTGAAAAATTAAAAAAATAGAGGGGGCAATTTACTCAAGAGGAATGCACTGAAGACTGAAATTCACAAGAGAAGAAGTAAATAACGATCATAAATACTTGAGCATCATAAAAAATTAGCCAAAAAGTATTATTTGCATCGATATTTTAAGCAAACACTTCGCACACACAACATTCACAGCTGAGATTAATCATGTTTCTGAAAGCACATACACACAGACACACACTTTTCCATTCCATGAAGCTCATAGAACATGACCCACAAACATAATCAACCAGAGATTTCAATGGCCTTGACATCAGGTTTCTTCACCTCCACTTTGGGAACAGTAACAGTGAGAACCCCATTCTCCATCGCAGCCTTGATCTGATCCATCTTCACATTCTCCGGCACCTGAAACTCCTCACAAACTTGCCACTGCTCCGCTCGACACGATGCCACGTGTCATTCTTGTCTTCCTTCTCTATCTTCCTCTCTCCACTAATCCGAACCACTCTGTCATCTTCGACCTCGACTTTCACTTCCTCCTTCTTGAGCCCAGGAAGATCGGCCTTCAACACGTGAGCTTCTGGGGTCTCTTTCCAATCAATACGAGTGTTAACAAAAGCAGAATTCTCTTTGGAAATTGGGTTGGGAAATCCTTGAATGGGTCCCATACGTTTAGAGAGAATGGGTCGAAGATATTGCTGCGTTGGCCACCGAAGAAGCTTGGAATCATCGACATTTTTTAACTTTGATGTTGTTGTGAATAACTTCAGACTCAAGACTCAGATTTTTGCTGGAAATTTTTCGATAATTAAAGGATTTGATGGGTTGGGAATTTATAATGATGACTAGGAGGATTCTAGTGTAGTCTAGGCCTGTTTTTTGTTTTGAGATTTTTGGTTCCTTGGAACTTTCTAGGACTATTGAGAACTATGTAGGAGCTACTTTGTGGGCACGTTTATCGGACTAAGCTGAAGCTTGAAGAGACTCATGGCCCATGGTTTAGTAAGTCCCTTGAATATCTGGCCCTTTTAGCCCAGCAATATATGATTATATTTTAGAACTAGTAGCTAGCCTGTAATATGCGAACAAAAATCCGATATATTTTATTAATTAGAGATTTTTTTTTAAATGACTTATTTAATTTATTATAATTAATTCAGAAAAGATAACATCGAATTTAATGAAAATTTGTTTAGTATTATGAACTTGGGTTGCTTTATTGAAAAAGAATGATCTAATTAGTTTAAATTGATATGTTTTAACACTATTTTGTTACTCTAAAATTCAAATTAAAAAATAGATATTAGAGTTGAGCCTGTGAAAATAAGTTAACAATTTTAAATCTCTTAAAAATTTTACTCTTTCATTCTCTCTCTATCAAAGTTAAAATTAGAATTAATAGTACCAAGAGAGATAATGACCATCTCATACATGATGTTTATTCTTATACTGATTATTTAAATTTATTTTTAGAATTAAAATTTTTAAAATACATTTTATATATAGATGAAAATTGTTCAATTAACATATTAAGATATGTGAGAAGGCTAGACAATTTTTCTAATGCACGTGTCACTTATAAAATATTAACTAACAATACATATTACATTTACATATAGTTATCCAAAATTAAAAATGATAAAATCCTATTGAAGATAGAATATGATACAATAAATATTAAGTGAATTATTGATGTTATCAATTGAAAATGCAATCTTTGCAGAAGGTAAACACTAAACCACAATTAGTAGCAATTTTGTATCTCAAAAGGCAAGAAAAATAAAATTTTAAATTAAAAAAATCAAAACATATATATTATACAATTAATATTTAAAATAAGAGAAGTCCCCACTAAACATTATTGCAAACTCCAAAATGTGTTGTGCTTGTCTTAGATTAGGCCCTATTATTGCAGACTGCAAATTTAATTGAGGTTTGAAATGAATCTATTTCGAATTGAATTGAAGTATTTGATAGCATGTCAAAAACAACACTATATAGAATTTACAAGTTTTTTTTTTATATAAATTAATTTATTTTTAAAATTATCCACGCATATGAAAAATTCTCATAGTAGCCCTATTTTGCATGAAAAACATTTAACATACCAATAACATGGCTAATATTTCATGATTTTGGGATGATCACCATTATATTAATATATAGAAATCAATTCAATTGAGGTTAAAGTTTTTAAAAACACAAATATAAAATTGATGATTTTACAAAAAAGTGTTCAACAAGAACTACCGTTGAAATATTGGAAGAAACTAATAATTATTCATACTAAAATGTCATTGAAAATCAAAGCATTACACCCTATTTTTTATTATCTATATCCACTTTCTTCTTGATGCCATATCAACACTTTTAAGGTAGATCATGAAACCTACTCTTAACGTATAATGTTAAACGTGTATTGTCTTTTGAAAATACACTTCATCAACGGGCAATTGAGGGCAATCGTGTTTTTTAAGTTTAGAAAAATTACTATTCCAACCATGAGGTAGCAACACTGTTCTAACAAACCCTTCAACAACCTT
Organism: Quercus suber; assembly: GCF_002906115.3. Taxonomy (NCBI): domain Eukaryota; kingdom Viridiplantae; phylum Streptophyta; class Magnoliopsida; order Fagales; family Fagaceae; genus Quercus; species Quercus suber. The sequence continues at coordinate 58,241 of NW_027070154.1, forward strand.
GATATAGTCTAGGAGCAGCTCACAGACACCTGGATATACTTCATGCAATTCAGCATTGACAGCCTTGTGGGTCGGGTCCTATTATTAAAAAAGAAAAGAAAAGTCATTATATATAAGTCCGAAACTGCATACTATTTTTTATTTAAATAAATACAAATAAAAAATATATGAGAAGGCTAATACAACCCGAAATAACTCTCACATTTCCTCATGAAACGTGGGAAAGTATTAGCATCCGTACATATTCTCTTGTGATAATTTTTATTAGTGTAAACACTTGTGCAAGAAGCAGGCACCCTACTTTGCTATTGGCAAAAAGAAAAATTGAAAAGGAAAATATTTTATTAAAAATTGAAAAAGGAAACATTTTATTTTATCATTTGTCATTAAATTTCTAGAGAAAATTGGCTTTTGTCCCTTTCGGCAAAAAATTCAGTATTTTGCAATTTTCCAAACTAATTAGGAAAATGCCCTTTTTGAAACTCGATTTTCTCAAAATCAAGTTTCAACCTCACTATAGGCTCTTAAAACCCACTATAGGTATGGGGTGATCAAACATTAAAAAAAAAAAAAAAAAAACTTGCATGGAACTTGAGTTCATAGAGCTCGAGTTCCAAAATGCCACTATAGGGTTCCATTTTTTTTTTTTTTTTTAATTTTCAGTTTGTTATAACTCGATTGTCCAAAAATCAAGTTTCAAAACAGAGGCATTTTCCTAATTAGTTTGGGAAATGAGACAAAATGTTGGATTTTTTTTTTAAAAAAAAAAGGGCAAAAGCCCATTTTCTCCTTAAATTTCTTCTAGTACAACTTGTCTCACAAAATTAATAAGAGAATGATGATGATGAATACTTGAATTAATGATGGTTAAGGTATATATAGTTTTTTTAATTTTTAGTCTATAAATAACTCACTTATGAGTTTGCCAAACCTCATAAATGATCTGCTAATAACATTTGTAACAATAATTTAGTCCGTGCCTCAAACTTGCAATAATTTTTTTTTGAGGGGGAACTTGCAATAATTTTATATTTATTTTATAGCATTATTCGTGAAAGACTACTGTTATTTCCATTTGTTAAAATTGGGTATATTCCAATATATAAACATACACGGAAGTGAAAAAATTAGGTTCGGATTATAGTTTTGCATATCAAAAAATAAATCTTACGTAATATCCGAATGAATATTTCAAAGAATATAAGAATATTTTTTAAAGGCGAGTCGCTATGATAACATAGTAAAGGTGAAAATTATCTTTCCATGATCTGGTGGAAACAAAAGGCCTATCTAATCCTTGTTATTGAAAGTGGAAAACAAAGGAATTTCTAATCTCATCTTTTAATGGCAAAAAGCAACCTTTGTTTATGTGAAAATCCAAGAACAATGGCATGATTTAGGGAACATGAAGCCCTTGAGTCATTCGCGAATATTTTTGAAACATGCTTATGGGAAACTATCAAGGGTCATTGAGTCAATAAGAAAATATAGTTATGGTGAAACAAGAAAATCAACGTGAAATGATGAAAACCAGTGGTGAAACAAGACAATGTGGACCTAGACACCTTGAATTTAGAAAGATACATCCAAAAAGCGCATAGCTCTAGTGCGAATCAATGTGTTTCCCACGTAGAAGGCGAATCAACAAACAAACAAATATGGATGATTTTTTTTTTCTTCCCTGAATAAAAAAAAAGGGGAAGTTCCGATTCACACGACAGTAAGCATAATTCTGCGCGTGGTGAGTAAACACATTTATTGAAGTGTCATTGCTAGAATCACTCAACTCCTGCTAAGCATCGCATGAAATAATACTAGGAATCCTACCCACCAAGCCACAAGTGATGATTAAGGGAGCATTGACAGGATGATGATCACAAAAAACCAACCATTTTGGGTACCAACGCCAAGGGTCCAATCAAACATTCCACAGAGGACAGGGTTAAAATGTCATACTCATATCACTATATATCAGGGCCATTTCATTTCACTGCACAGCTTCTGTTCCTCCTAAGGCCGCCTACAAGTTAACATATACTTCCAATTTGGCAGACAAATCCTCGAATCTTGTTCCAAAGTCCAATATAGCCGTTAAAAAAGGGTTGTGAATCTATAAAAATTAACCGTTATAATTATCATTATCTTTTTGCCTCTCTTCCTCTTGTAAGCATTCCGGTACGGCTGATTCTCATAAACTTTTGTCAAAATATTGCTACATCTTTGCATAGTATATGTTCAACAAACAGCTCATTTGGATGAGTATTAAAAGTTAACATTATTTACATAATTTTCTTTTAGACCCGAGTCCATTTTGAGTTTGTCACTAAGATAGTTTATACTTTATATATTCAAACTCGATTTATTTTATTGTTGATTAAACTCAAACTTGTTCACAAGCAATTTGATAGACTTATTTATTTCTCATTTATAGTAACTATCACAACGGAACTTTTTACCTTTTTTTTTCACAAATTTATACTAATAATTAATAACTAAATTATATTATTTAAGTTAATTAGATAGAATGCTTTTAGTTTATGAATTTATAAAATAAAAAAAATAAGATTAATCAACCATGTCTTGCTATGATTTATATATAATTTTTACTATAAAATGAACTATTTATATTTTCAACAAATTACAAACATTAATTTGATTTTTATTATTTTATTTACAAAATTTACACAATCTATACTTGAATTGATTTTCATACTTATGAACTTATTCATGAATAAATGATTATGTTTAAACTTTGCTCATTTGATAATAAAGCCTAAATTTGGGTTTAATTTTGAATCATTGGTTAAGTAAACAGCCAATACAAAGTTGGGTTGAGTGGCTGTTTAACACCAAACCTAATCTAAGACATGTGAACACCTTTACTACTCATTAAAACTCACAAAAACCCAATAATAACAAAAATAGAATTGGAGAAAAGATGGAGATAGTTGAGTGAGAGAAGAAAGACAATGGAAAGAGATGAAAAAGAGAGACTTCTCATAGAGAAAAGATAATAAAAACTATTTAATTGGAAGTCGAGAAAAAAAAATTTGTTGGTGAGTGTATGTGAAAAGTGGATTAATTAAAATAAAAAAATTATTTTTTAAGCTAAAAATCAATAGAGTGCTTTAGAGCATGTTATATTCACTCGGAAAAAAGAAAATTTACTCTTTTTTTTGGTTCTATCTACACTCTCATATTAAACCAAGCCCTACTTTCATTTATTCAATTTTTTGGTGCAAGTACTACTTTATTTATGATTTTTATTCTCAAAAGTTGTCCAAACTTTCAAGCGCATTTGAAACGTTATTCACAAGATTTTACACTACTTAATTACTTGTGCCCCCACTCCAATTAGCTTCCTTGTCACAAAAGTAGAATCGAGTCCTATAGTAATATGAAGTGTAAGAATATATATATGACAATGACAGAAGAATTTAATTGAGTAATTATTATATTAATTTTAAAACTGTTATAGATGATAAGATGGTTTGTGATTGAAAAATGAAGCAATGTCAAATTATGATAAATGAAAATTATTAACCTTTAGAGAGAAAAAAAAAAATTAGAAGAGCTTCTAAGCACTCTTAGAAGCTTCTATATTATATATATTCCTACACTTATACTCTCATTAGTATTTGTGCGTGCTCAAAGATTAGTAAATATACATGTTCAAAAGCTAGTAAATATATATACACTTATGCTCTCACTGGTATTTACGCATGCTCAGAGACTATAGTAAATATATATACGCTTATAATAAAGCATTTGTTGGCATCGTCTATGATAATATGATCCCATAAGTTCTTGCACCTGACAATACATGAGAATAGTGATTGCACCGTTGCACGAACGTAATTAAATTTAAAAGCGATTGGGTGACAAACTTTATCATAGATGGTTTGTGGTTAGTAGTACTGTATTTCTGAAGCCAACAACCAAAAAAAAAAAAAAAACTTTAAGAGCTCCTTCATTATTTCCTCAAAAAGAAAAAGAAAAAGAAAAAGAAAAAGAAAGAACTCCTTCATTAATATGATTCATTTTACGTGTCAATAATTTCATTGGCGCACACTCACGAAAATTTTCAAATAATCATAAATACGCCGGGTCCTCAGTCCCCACACAAACAGAGACACTGTCCCATTGAATGCCAATCGGGAACTTGTAATTTTGTCCAAATTGCTCTATTTTAATTACATATATTGCCCTTTTTCTTTTTAATAGCAATACATAAATTTCTCTTATAAAGCATCTTTTAAATAATTGTAAATTCTAGTTAGTTTAACTAGTAAATGTGTTTTACATCAAATAAGAGATCTGTGCTTTAAATATTGTTTTCACTTTATATCAAAAATTAACTAATGTATTAGTACAGAGTTCAAAATTCTAAACTATTACATGCCTCGTTCATAAGACAACTAAAAACTCTATAAATTATAGTACAGTGGATTGAATTTAGTACTTCAAAATTTTCGTCATGTTTGAGACTGCTGAGTTCACCCTATCGTGAAAAATAGGGTGCATGGTATATTTTCTCCTCTTATTGTGGGAATGTTTTCTTTCTATTCTCATCATTAATTATTGGGGTTACAGGAATATTTCAAAATCAACAATGGCTAAATGTCAAAGAGAGGAGGAAAACTGTGAGTGACATTTTTTACTATGCAAAATGAATTATGATTAGGTCAGTCAAACTGCATAAATTACTGCACTCGTTTGGTTTCATCATCATAATTTATCTACTTAGCAGTCGTCATTGGACATAGTGTTCTTTGAGTAATTATCGGTCTAAAAGCACATACTCATTAGGTGTCTCTATGTCAACTTAAGTGAAAGAAAATTGGTCATAGATGAGCCCAATTACGCAACAAAGCGATCAAGCTAGATAGAACTGCAACCATAGAGCAGAATGAAATTTCGGATTTCCAATCAAAATATATAGCTCGAGATTGTTACTTGTTAGTTAGCAGCATTTAAAGCTTGCCGATGAATAATTTGAAATGATAAATTAAAGGACAATTATATCAACCAAAAAAAAAAAAAAAAAAGAAGAAGAAGAAGAAGAAGAAGGTGGAATGCTATTTTCATTTATCAAAACTATTCAATAACCTTAATTAATTCCATCCAACCGTTAGTTTAGTTTTTCAAAGAAGGGGCTTTATATTTAGGTTAAAATGCAAAACTTACTATCTATGTTTCACTAAAATTCATTCTAGTCTTTTAAGTTTCAAGTTTATTCAATTAAAACATTTCCATCAATTTCTGTTAAATGTTGTGGTTAATTGTCAAATTTTTTAATTTTTTTCAAAATTTTTAATTGAAAAAATCCAATTAATTATTAAAAATACTTTCAAGGATTTTTTTTTTTAAAATTAACAAAAGTTGATGGAAAGACCTTAATAATTTAATAAACTTGAAATTTAAAGGATTAAAATGAATTAAAATAAAATTAAAAAACTGAAATGAATTTGAGTGAAACTTAAAGGGAAAGGGTGAGTTTTGTATTTAGTCTTTTCATTAACTTCTGTTAAATGTTGTGGTTAATTGTCAAAATTTTTAATTTTTTTTCAAAATTTTTAAATTAAAAAATTGAATTAATTATTAAAAATACTTTCCAGGATTTAAAAAAAAAAAATAACAAAAGTTAATGGAAAGACCTTAATAATTTAATAAACTTGAAATTTAAAGGATTAAAATGAAATTAAAAAACTAAAATGAATTCTAGGAATCTAGTGAAACTTAAGGGAAAGAGTGAGTTTTGTATTTTAGTATTTCTATTTGGGAGTTTCTTACACGTTAAAAACAATGAAACATTCCATATGTAATCTAATCTTATAGTCATTCTTCTTCCTCCTTTCTTATAGGGCAAGTACATGCGACATAGAGCTGTTCTCAAATATAGTAAACCAAAGCATGTGGGTGTCAAATTAATGGTGTTTAATTAATTAAGCAAGAGTCTGCGTCTGAGAGCAGCATATTTAACGACACATTAGGTGGAAAGTTACATTGATAATTAAGAGCTCCTTCATTATTTCCTCAAAAAGAAAATGAAAAAGAAAAAGAAAAAGAAAAAGCTCCTTCATTAATATGATTCATTTTACGTGTCAATAATTTCATTGGCGCACACTCACGAAAATTTTCAAATAATCATAAATACGCCGGGTCCTCAGTCCCCACACAAACAGAGACACTGTCCCATTGAATGCCAATCGGGGAACTTGTAATTTTGTCCAAATTGCTCTGTTTTAATTACATATATTGCCCTTTTTCTTTTTTATAGCAATACATAAATAACTGTAAATTCTAATTAGTTTAACTAGTAAATGTATTTTACATCAAATAAGAGATCTGTGCTTTAAATATTGTTTTCACTTTATATCAAAAATTAACTAATGCCTTAGTACAGAGTTCAAAATTCTAAACTATTACATGCCTCGTTCATAAGACAACTAAAAACTCTATAAATTATAGTACAGTGAATTGAATTTAGTACTTCAAAATTTTCGTCATGTTTGAGACTGCTGAGTTCACCCTATCGTGAAAAATAGGGTGCATGGTATATCTTCTTCTCTTATTGTGGGAATATTTTCTTTCTATTCTCATCATTAATTGTTGGGGTTACAGGAATATTTCAAAATCAGCAATGGCTAAATGTCAAAGAGAGGAGGAAAACTGTGAGTGACATTTTTTACTATGCAAAATGAATTATGATTAGGTCAGTCAAATTGCATAAATTACTGCACTCGTTTGGTTTCATCATCATAATTTATCTACTTAGCAGTCGTCATTGGACATAGTGTTCTTTGAGTAATTATCGGTCTAAAAGCAGATACTCATTAGGTGTCTCTATGTCAACTTAAGTGAAAGAAAATTGGGCATAGATGAGCCCAATTACGCAAAAAAGCGATCAAGCTAGATAGAACTGCAACCATAGAGCAGAATGAAATTTCGGATTTCCAATCAAAATATATAGCTCGAGATTGTTACTTGTTAGTTAGCAGCATTTAAAGCTTGCCGATGAATAATTTGAAACGATAAATTAAAGGACAATTATATCAACAAAAAAAACAAAAAAAAAAAAAAAGCGATCAAGCTAGATAGAACTGCAACCATAGAGCAGAATGAAATTTCGGATTTCCAATCAAAATATATAGCTCGAGATTGTTACTTGTTAGTTAGCAGCATTTAAAGCTTGCCGATGAATAATTTGAAATGATAAATTAAAGGACAATTATATCAACCAAAAAAAAAAAAAAAAAAGAAGAAGAAGAAGAAGAAGAAGGTGGAATGCTATTTTCATTTATCAAAACTATTCAATAACCTTAATTAATTCCATCCAACCGTTAGTTTAGTTTTTCAAAGAAGGGGCTTTATATTTAGGTTAAAATGCAAAACTTACTATCTATGTTTCACTAAAATTCATTCTAGTCTTTTAAGTTTCAAGTTTATTCAATTAAAACATTTCCATCAATTTCTGTTAAATGTTGTGGTTAATTGTCAAATTTTTTAATTTTTTTCAAAATTTTTAATTGAAAAAATCCAATTAATTATTAAAAATACTTTCAAGGATTTTTTTTTTTAAAATTAACAAAAGTTGATGGAAAGACCTTAATAATTTAATAAACTTGAAATTTAAAGGATTAAAATGAATTAAAATAAAATTAAAAAACTGAAATGAATTTGAGTGAAACTTAAAGGGAAAGGGTGAGTTTTGTATTTTAGTCTTTTCATTAACTTCTGTTAAATGTTGTGGTTAATTGTCAAAATTTTTAATTTTTTTTCAAAATTTTTAAATTAAAAAATTGAATTAATTATTAAAAATACTTTCCAGGATTTAAAAAAAAAAAATAACAAAAGTTAATGGAAAGACCTTAATAATTTAATAAACTTGAAATTTAAAGGATTAAAATGAATTAAAATAAAATTAAAAAACTAAAATGAATTCTAGGAATCTAGTGAAACTTAAGGGAAAGAGTGAGTTTTGTATTTTAGTATTTCTATTTGGGAGTTTCTTACACGTTAAAAACAATGAAACATTCCATATGTAATCTAATCTTATAGTCATTCTTCTTCCTCCTTTCTTATAGGGCAAGTACATGCGACATAGAGCTGTTCTCAAATATAGTAAACCAAAGCATGTGGGTGTCAAATTAATGGTGTTTAATTAATTAAGCAAGAGTCTGCGTCTGAGAGCAGCATATTTAACGACACATTAGGTGGAAAGTTACATTGATAGTCACATGCAAACCGGTCAAGACAAATGAACTAGAGGATCCATTCAAAGCTAATACAATTTCTTGGGATAGCTTATGCTCTACTTAAGGATTTCATTGGCTGCGTGTAACCCAAAAAGAAAAAAAAATTGGGTAAAAAATGGTTGTTGAAACTTGAAACTTTGTAAATAAATTTCGATGTTGTCTCAATTCAATGCTATATATGCAATTGGTAAGAATATTTCTTCCGGATTAGGAAACTTGTGACAATGAAATATTTGTTGCTGCTACCGACTCTTGTTTGGCGGTGAACTCCACTGTGTCTTGATGCAAATGGGATGATGTACTTTCAAAATCAGCAATAGCTTAGCTTGTGTATGTAGCAAATACATTTAAGTTTTTTGGTTACTGGCTAGGCATGATCTATAAGTAATGAATATTGGACTATGGTCTTGTTACCTAAAGAGCACACCACAAAATTTGGCATTGATTCATCATGTTCTTGTACTCACAAAGCTGATAACAAACACTATGATTTCATTCTGATGTAATAATTGAGCTGCTGCATTATATATAAGTGTGTGGTTATCTTATTCTCATATATATATATATATATATATCCTGAAAGTTTCGTTTATACCCCTAGAACAACTTGCTACTTGTTTTAGCCATTATTCTTAATCAAGTGATTGCTTAATCCAATTCAAATGTGGGTTCTAGTTAGCTCAATTGGTAAAATTTCTGATGGTTATATAAAATATCTAGGGTTATATCCCTGCTTACATCAAAAATTGATTGGTGTCTTGGTCTAATGATAAAAAACTATCATTAGGAGTGGATGTCATAAGTTGAAACTCTAAAAAAAAAAAATCCAATTCAAATTGCAAGCAATAAATCACAACATATGCACACATGGTATGTGATTACAGGGAGAAACTCATCAAGGACAAAAACTCTTCGGATATACTAGACTTCTAGTAAACGAAATTCATTATGAAGATAGTTATCTAACATAATGGCTTAAATAACCTCCAATTATGCAAGTCCAATCTCTTGAACACTTCAAGGCCTCTCGAAGATTTTAATAAGTCTCTGAGGTTCTTAGCACTCCAAAGTTCTTAAGGTAACACGGTGTTTGAATGGATTTTCCTCTCAAATGTATTCAATGGGAGAGGGTAGGAAGAGGTTAGGAATTTTCAAATCTAGTCTCTCTTTGTAATGTGATTGTCTTCCTCCTAAATTAGGGCTTTAAAACCAAGTTTATGTCTGTGTAGGGTTTGGGATTTGAGACTTTAAATGGCTACAAAAATCCCATTAAAAAGTTTAGGTCAACGCCTAGCTAGTGCTAGGTGAGCTCCTTTGGAAGTCCACACTGATGATCTCGTTTGATTTAGGTATACAATTTTGAAACTTAGTCCACATTGATTCAGTTTGGTTGAGTAAGTTTCATTCTATTTGAAACTTGCTCAACCAAACTGTATACCGCTCAACCAAAACTCTCCAATATAGCACTTTAAACAAAAACTTAGAGCATCTTCCTGTTTTGCACTTAACTTACTTACAATTGAAATAAATTTAAATACATGAAAATTTTGCAATTACAGTTGAATCTTTTGAAACATAATTTTGCCAACATTAATATAATCCTAACATTTCTAATACATACAACATATTATTGAAAAAAATACTGAAAGCAAAATAAACAACTATTATGGTAGTGATTTTTTGTTTTTGTTGTTGTTTTTTAATAATTCAATAATTATAATAAGGAGGGGTGATTTAAATTCTAAATGTTTCCGTTGAATAAAACACTAAATAATGGTTGGTTTGCAATGCTCATGGAGTAGTGCATTATAATTTCATATTAAATTGCATCAATCATTTTGAAAATTTACTGGTACTTAAAAAAAAAAAAAAAGGAGAGAAAAAGAGCACCACCTCATAACTCTTACAACCAAGCTCTCTCCTAAGTCCTAACCCATAATCAACCCCTTCAAATTTTATTTTGTGAAAAACATGCCATGATTATCCATTGATATAATAATTGAGATGTAGTCTAATATTTGTCATGTTGTCATACTCTTGTACTTTTACGCCTGATGCACGAACTACGAAGCGTATTATTGATAAAATACAAAGATAAAATGGGGTTGTTGTGATTAAGATATAACAATATACTTCACATCAACTTGCATAGTTGCATCAGTAATTCCGTTATATAATTGGTAACTTATAATATTGCTCATTAATTCGCAATTATTTATGACGATGGGATTGTAAGACTCGTTTCAATAGCCATGTTGACTGGTTTAAGTTGTTTCCATGTAGTATCATTTCTCTGTCAATACTTTGACATATAATGTAAGTTTAAGTTTTTCCATGCATACTTTAAGAGAGAAAAAAAGAAAAAAAAGAAGAAGAAGTTCTTTTTGTGTGTTAGCATTTGTTTGTTAATATCTAATTTTGACTTAAAATGCAAAGTGCCACAGCGACATGCTATTTGCTAAAATTGTTTGACACACATCGTCCTACTTAATGAAAGGACGAGGCTCATCTTTCTAACTTAGTAACTTATATTAGCATTAATCACTTGCTTGACATGCACAACTTGACTTCCCAAATCCAGTTACCGACATTAAACTTGACTTGCTATTTAAGTTTACAGTTTTGAGTTTTGACCTTTTCCTTAATCAATCCAGGTTATTTTGGCCATTTTGATCTCAAAGTGACCATATTAGTCTCTATGAGACGAGAAGGTATGCGTTACATTTGACATATGCAACACATTTGTCATAGTATTTCGGTCATGTTGATCTCACGCTGAATGCAATATTGAACATGTATCTCAAATCATCTTGATTATACACAACCATAAATACATGGGGGTAACACCATAAGGGTATTCAGGTGGTGAACTCATTAGTTTGAGATATAACATAAATTATAAGATATCAGGTTCAACTCATTACACTAAGTTACTAATGGCCTATAGGGTTTCCGAGGTATCTCTTGGACATAGAGTGAAATAGTGGTTGGTTCCTAAACTTTAGTTATTGAGCACTTTTGGTGTTTGAAGTTTAACAAATGACCATTTTTGTCTTTCAAGTTTTAAAAATGAGTAATTATAGTTATTTCGTCAAGCGTTTATTTTTTAAACTTCAAGAACTAATAACACCATTATATAAACTTGGAAAATTATTAAATACTCTCGGAGTACTATAAATACGTATTCCCCCCTCTCATATAAATGATGAGTTTCATCATGAATTTAATTAATAGAACCCATTATACACGTGTGAAGAAAACAGACGTATTTATTACACTCCGATACATAATAATTTCCCTGTAAACTAGGTGAAACAATAACTCTCACGTAAAAGCTTGGTAGATAAAGACCAGGGAATGGTAATGTATTGTTGTCCAAATATAATTTTATTAAAGCCTACGGTTGCAAAATTCAGAAGCAAAAAGGAGAGTGGAAATTGAATAATTTATTGCCGTTAAAGTTACTCAGACTACAACAGTGGCAGTTCCGTAATAATCAGTTACACCGAACCCTGAAAACAACCGCTCTCACTTTTGTCCCTCACTATTTTGCCTCCTGTTCACTTTGTATCCGTTGAAACCCCACTCTCTCTTTTTCTCTCCCTCACTGTGCAAATGACTTTCAAATCCCTACTAATATCTCCAACCAATGTACAATCTTTAATAGTGTTCTCTCCAACCAAACACAGAACTCTCAAGTCTCATCTCCCAAACCTCTAAAGTCTGAACATTCTTAATTCTCTCTCTCTCTTTCCCGAGAAAAAAAAAGTTCACACCTTACGGTCTCAGGCTCTTCAATCGCCGGCAACAATGTCGGACTCCGGCGAACCCGTACCCTCAGACGACTCTATCCCCGATAAGCTCACCTCCAAAACCTCATTCCTCAGCTTGAAACTCTACGTCGTGATAGGGATCCTCTTGCTCTGCGCAGTCTCAGTCTTCGTAGCGATCTTTCTGTTCATTCGCCTGAAGAAGAATTCCCGAAACCGCATAGTCAAAATGCGCGTGAAGCACAGCTCGGGGCTAATCCCGCTGGTCTCCAAGGAGATCGTGGAGATCAAGGCGTTGGATCGAATCGTAGATTCCGAGAAAGCCGAGGTCAAAATCGGAAACAAGGATTTCAAAGAGCCAGAGGAGACTAGAATTGAAGTTGACGAAATTGTTAAAGGAATCAAAGGCGGCGGCGGCGGCGGAGGAGGAGGTGAAAAGAGCGGAGAGAGTGACGTGTCCGGCGGTAGCCGGAGTGACGCGTCGGTGGAGACAGAGAATATCGGGTGGGGCCGATGGTACACCCTGAAGGAGCTCGAGGTTGCGACACGTGGATTCGCCGAAGACAACATCATCGGAGAAGGTGGGTACGGCGTCGTTTACAGAGGCGTCGTCAACGACGGGTCGGTTGTCGCCGTCAAAAACCTTCTTAACAACAAGTACGTAAAACGTAGTATATATTTTCCATGATTTAAAAAATATATATATATATATTTTCTGTCGAAACAAACAGAGAATTAGTAGTATATTTAAGTTTGTTAGATCCAAATTGTAAGATCAAGTTTCTGTTTTTAGATTTTATGTTTTAATCAAATATGGTTTTGACTTTCATGTTTCGTTTTTATTTTAGTTTCTATGTAGATCCAAGGGTTGTTATGTATAACGTAGATTTTGTTTTGTTCTGATTAAATTTTTTGACTTTAAAAAAATGTTAGTATTTATTTATTTGTAACAAGAACAAGTGGAAGTAAAATTTGACCAGGGCAGTTTCAATGATTAGATCTGGACCGTGATGTTCTTCTGTGTCGGTAAATAGGTTGTCTTTGCAGCGGAGTACTAGGAAAAAGCAAATGGTTGCTAATTGCTTTGTTCCTCTTTTTTATTTGGGATGAGTATCTTTTTTTTTTATTTCTTTACTCACTTTTGTTCCTTTTTATCTACTATATTTTATTCATATTCATTATTGCTACTTTTTTTAAAGCTTAATTATTTTTAATATTATTATCTGTGCTTTTGAAAAGGACTTTAGTTTACACGTATTAGAAATTAGTCAAGATTCTGCTGAGAAAATTAATCTTATCAAAAATATTGAAGAATCCGATTTCATTTTCTAATAATTAATGAACTTTGCCTAGATTTATAATTTTTTTAAGATCTTATATAAAATTGAATTTGATATGCCGATGACGATTCTGAGTAACTTTTAAATTGATCTCTGCTACGAAGAAAATTGAGAATGTGAATCCTTGGATTGATAGCTAAACAAGAGCACCTTTTGTCCATGTTTTTGAAGGTTTGAGATATAATCTTATGAATTTTCATTAAGTGCAAGTTGGTCTCTGTGATGTACATTGCTTTCAACTTATCAACATTGAATTTTATCGTTTGCTAAGGATGCAGTTTGTAAATATAATGATTTTGATTTTGATTGATTGATTGTCAATTTCATGCACTATCATTCTGTTAACTCAAATTAAAAGGTCGTACCCGTTGCACAAAACTCTCACTTCTGTGAGGTATATTAACTCAAATTAATTTATTTTTTAAAATTCCTGGGTTAACATTCATATGCTGTAATCATTTTGTATGTAGGGGTCAGGCGGAAAAGGAGTTCAAGGTGGAAGTTGAAGCCATAGGGAAAGTAAGGCATAAGAACTTGGTAGGTCTAGTCGGCTATTGTGCAGAAGGTGCTCAAAGGTACTTTCCACCTGCCCACAAGACATCTTTTATTGAAATGAAAATGAGATGGAAATTCCTAGTAATTACCCTCTAATATGTTTGTGCGAACTTTGAACGACCATTCAGGATGCTTGTGTATGAGTATGTTGACAATGGCAATTTGGAGCAATGGTTGCATGGTGATGTAGGCCCAGTTAGTCCTCTGACCTGGGATATTCGAATGAAGATTGCCATTGGAACTGCAAAAGGGTATGATATACCATTCACTTATTCAATGTCATTACGATTAGTGAAACAAGCAAGGATAAACTTGTATGGTTTTCCATCATCTTATGGAGTAATCATTTTCATGGCACAGCCCCACAACCCCCCCACCCCCCCCACCCAAAACAAAAAAATAGTATCAAAAACTATGGAATTTCCTGTCATCTTTTGCATTATAATCTCACCTCTCTCAATTAGTTCAATATTATATACTTATTTTGTTTCTTTCATGATGAGATCAACTTATCTATGGTGCTTATTTCTGTATCAGGCTAGCCTATTTGCATGAAGGATTAGAACCCAAAGTTGTGCACCGTGATGTAAAATCCAGTAATATTCTCCTAGATAGAAAGTGGATCCCAAAAGTGTCAGACTTTGGACTGGCCAAGCTCTTAGGATCTGAAGCAAGCTATGTGACTACTCGTGTTATGGGGACCTTTGGGTTTGTTCTTCATCACTTACCCAAATCAATTTTCAACATGCATTTTAGCTGGATGATATGATATTGCTCTGTATTGCTAATATTGACTTAGCTATCATCATTTGACTGCAGATATGTCTCTCCCGAGTATGCAAGCACGGGTATGCTTAATGAGGGGAGTGATGTGTATAGCTTTGGGATTTTACTCATGGAGATAATTACAGGAAGAAGTCCAATTGATTATTCCCGGCCAGCTGGGGAGGTGAACCACGTTTAGCCTTAAAGAATCCATGTCTTAAAACTTCATTACTGTCAAAATTCTTAACCGTGTTTCCACTAAATGCATTTCAGATGAACTTGGTGGATTGGTTTAAAGGGATGGTAGCAAGTCGTCGTGGAGAAGAGCTTGTGGACCCCCTGATTGAGGTTCAGCCCTCTCCCAGAGCTTTAAAGCGTGCATTGCTGATTTGTCTTCGCTGTATAGACTTGGATGCCAATAAGCGTCCAAAAATGGGGCAAATTGTTCACATGCTTGAGGCAGATGACTTCCCTTTTCGTTCAGTAAGCCTTGTTCTAGACCTCTATAATCATTAACTGACTTTAAAATGTTATGTCCAGCTGATGACCAATATAGGTCATTTCATATTGTTAAGCTACTGTTTTATTGCTTTCATAAGCTCAAGTGTTATTATAGTCACATATTATTCAACAAGGCAAGCATATTAAATATCTTTTTAGTATAGGAAAAATTGCCATCTATATATTGTAGCCATTCGGGTTCTGTTGTTATTAGTTTTCAAGTTGCAAATTGTTTATCTTCCTTGTGGCTAACATGCTGTTGTTGGGCACTATAAGTCTATAAACACATCACAATGAAATCAAATCAAAGTTTAATTATAAATGAGATGGCATTTAAAGGAATTCGAACATCTAGTCATTAGCATGGCATAGTAATGATTTTTAATGCTGATTTGGTAGCATAGAATTGATGCCTATATATTAGAGCACTTGAGCTTGAGACAGTACTGAAGATTGTCACTATAATAACTGCATTTAAATTGATGTGTCATATTCTCAACACAAAAGAGCTTCACCCTCTAAAGTTGATATTAGATTTCTTTTGCATCAACCCAATGCTTTTCCTTTCAGGTGCTCTCTAATTAGTTATTTGCTTCATCATCTGCAGGAACTCCGATCAGCCCGGGAGAAAGATCCCCACCCCTCCCGTGCAGATGTTGTGTCCGCTAAAATTACATATCCATCCAAGAATGGTGGGGATGGTGATAGATGGAGATGATCATTGATTGCCAATAGAAGACATGGTGTAGTCCCTGAGGTCAGATTATTTTGTACTATATTTTTCCTCTAGTTTTCAGAGAAGAAATTATGAAGCCTCGGATGTGCATAATTTACCTTTCTCTTTTTTACTTAATCTGGTACCTTGATATATTCTGGATTACATTGAAGCGAGCCTTGTAAATATTTACTTAAATACGTGAAGTGAATTTCAAGATTTTTTTTTTCTTCATTTTTTTAATTATAAATATTAGTATAGTGGGGCATCTCTAATATGCATGATATAATGATATATCACTATATCAGCCAAAATCGATTTGGAATTTCAGTGAAAAATTGTACTTTAAGAAATTTCTTGCCCAATTAAAAGTTAATTTTAAAAGCAACAAAGCACAAGATCACTTAATTTTCTGCTCCACGTGCCCCATCTTTTTCTTTTTGAAAAGTGGTTTGAAGCTTATGAATGTTGAAAAAATGGTTTGAACAGCATTCATTGACAAGTGAAGATTCCTGTTTGAAACTGAAGCAGAACTTTTGTTTGGGCCTGATTAAGACATACTCTAATCAGATTAATAAACTGTAATGATATTGACAATATAATTCATAGTGCCTTGAACATACATATGATTTTTTTTTTTTTTTTTTTTAAGTTTTTTTTTGTTTTTTAAACATATACAAAATGCTCCAAAACTTGGTTACTCAGCACTTAACATATGATCACAACGCGATGCAGCTTTTACGCTGTCACCAACATTGCAGGACTGCAAACAGTGGTGGAGGGGAGAGGATATACTTCATGCATCGGTTATAGGCATATTCCACCCTCACAGCGTATGGGTTTTTTTTTTTTTTTTTTTTGGGTTAACCGAGCTGATAACATAAAACTAAAAAACAACTATTCTGTTACAAAAGAGCTCAGCTTTGTCAAAAGCTAGCAAATCGACCACCACAGGCGGTGGTTCATACAACAAAAGAAAATTAACAGCTTGAGTTGTTCCCATGTTAGCAAGCTTGTCAGCATAGCGTATGGGTTACTGTGTGAGGAAGGACGCATAATCCAATACATAAAATAATTATTTTTTTGTGTGAGAAAACATAAGATAATTACTTAATAGCTCCCTTTAGGATTTTAAGAAAAACTATTCTATCACTTATCTAGAAGTCGAATATGCCATTTAGTCACATTTTAATATTCCTATGTCATATGTAAATTACTCAAATACATTAATGGATATTAATTTAAAAGCAGATTACGGATATTTAAATTTCAAGGTTTATATCACCCATTGACGCATATTTTAATTGCAATAATTGCAAAAGTGTTTAAGATCTAGAAGTTAATATTCAATCATTGATATTAGATCCTGAAATTGTAGATTCTAAATCTTCTAGAAAGGTTCGAAGACTCAAAAGAAAATAGATATTGTCTCCTTTTATGGTAATCCTGGATTGAGACCACATATATTTAGACACTAAAAGTATCAAAACAAAATTTAAGAATAAGATGAAATTAAAACAATAATAACTATTCACATTGATTATTTGAAAATTTAGTATGTATCAATTATAAATAATTATGCCAAGTGTATTATAGCTTAAGTAACATTTCTTAATATTTTTAACGAAAATATTTAAGATTCAAATCTCTATTTTTATTATTGTAAAGTGTACCAAATGAATTTTATATATAAAAAGAACGGAAAACATAACTTCAACCTTTCTTGGTGGAAATCCAAATGACAAGTTTAAGTAACATTTTTTAATGTTTTTAACGAAAACATTTAAGATTCAAATTTCCATTTTTATTATTGTAAGGTGTACCAAATGAATTTTATATATAAAAAAAATGGAGAACATAACTAAAACCTTCCAAGTCCAAATGGCAAAGCTTTATTAAATTAAAACTAATTCATGAAAGAAAATATTTATCTTGAGTCAAAATAAATAAATAAATCATTTTGATATAAATTTACTATATGACTGTCCTTAGTACTTGCGTAATCGTTTGTTGCAACAGCCCATTTCTCGTGTTGCAGCCTTGCAGGCTGTAGCAAGTAGCAACCACCTGATCGTTTAGCTAACTTAGGCATTTGTCAATCCTTCGATTTCATTTCTTACTCTTGTCCACCCGTGGACTTGGTGTCTCTTGTTGAGGCTGATAGCCAGGGGATGATTTTCAACAGGCTTTGTCCTGAGTTGTTTTTTTTTGTTTTGTTTTCTACAGTATTTTGTTTTTTAAAAGTTTTCAATTAGAAGTTAATCACTATTTGTACGGAGTGGGCCCATGAAAGGGTAGAATACTGGTCCAAGAAATTCCTTTTAAAATGCAAGTAGCAGGATTTGAACTAGAGAACACACTCAATTAAGCACAGTATAGCACTTTAAAACCGAGAACCCAACCAACTTGGCCTAGTACTGAGTTGTTGCTCTCTCGTTAAGTTTAAGTACATCACAGCATGTGAGGTTGTCTCCTACAGTGGGTGCAATGCAATTCTCTTACAACTTAATTATTAATGCTCATGAGTATGACATGACTGTTTTTTTTTTTTTTGGTAAACACATGGCTCATGAAATCGTACAAAATAACAATTCTTGTTGAAGATTTGTAGCGGTGAGATTTTTCTCTTCAATAGGAAGGACGATACCAGGACAGTCATGTGAGGAGCCAGCGCGTGGGAATATACTTAAAAGGTTATCTTATGAAAGGCAATCCTCAATAATTTTTTGCTCTTATAATCAATGTAGGATTTTTTATACTTCCAATGAAAAACTGCATATAAATTATAAACTTCATGAATAAATCAATAGAGCTTCTGGTCAAAAGATCCATGCAAATCGACAATTTACTAGCTTTGTTCAACTAAGGAATATATTCAGGTTAGTTTAAATGGAGGAAAGTAGAATGAAGTTGGCCAAAAATTAGTTAAATTGGTCAATAGAGTTTATTTTACAATTTTTTCGTGAATAAAACAATATTTAGAGTATCACATCATTTATATATTTTAAATATTTTTTTTTTTTGAGAAACAAATATTTTAAATAACTTAAGCACTAGAAAAAGCTCTAAATTTGTGCCTCTTCTTTTCTTTAAGGGCCCGTTTGGATAGTATTTATTGTTGCTGAAAGTTGATAAAAACTGATTGTTGTTGAAAACACTGTAGCAAAATAATTTTTAAATGTGTGAATAGTGTTGTGGGACCCACTTTTAATATTAAATATTACGTGAACAGTGCGTGAACAGTATATACACAGTAAATTTTGTCACCCAAAGTTAACAAGTGCGGCAAAAAAAAAAAAAAAAAAAAAAAAAGTCCAAAACGTGAATAAGTTAAAGGCCAGCAAATAAGCGGTTACTTTATTTTATTTAATGTAAAGACCTTTCATTAAAATCACAATCAAAATTCAGAGCAAAGGTCAAGAAATTATGCTTGGACAGGAACATGTTCAATATCTCTCAGAACTTGAACAGCAATCACATGGGGTGATTCCTCGAGCCAGACCAGTGAGAAGAATGTACGTGGTCAAGTTAAATTCTAAAAGTTAAGTAAGTTGTTCAAGGCTTCAAGCCCGTGATATGTATTTTTTACAAAAATAAAATCAATCTTTGGGCCGAGCTGGATTAGACTGGGCCATAATGTCAAGTCCAAGCCAGAGCCGGACTTGAAATTAGTCGGGCTGATGAAAATTTGCTTTAGCCCAAAGACTTTCATGCTGGCATGCCTGGCCCATGGGCCATGACCATCCCAACTGAGATTGAGTTGAGATGATGCCAAAATGGTGTGAAGACTGGGCCATAATGTCAAGTCCAAGCCTGAGGCGGACTTGAAATTTAGTCGGGCTGATGAAAATTTGCTTTAGCCCAAAGACTTTCATGCTGGCATGACTGGCCCATGGGCCATGACCATCCCAACTGAGATTGAGTTGAGGTGATGCCAAAATGGTGCGAAGGGTGAGAACAAAAGGTGGTGGTTATAATAGTGTTTTCATTCTGGGGTTTGTCTTCAGAATTCAGATAAACATATACGGTACCTTACCTATCAAACAATTAAAATGTCACATACCTGTGGACAATTACGTAGCATCAAAAGAAATCAAATTGCTTACCACCTGTAATTAATTGCTAAGAGGAACAGAGATTGCACCAACTCCTATTCAATTTCAATTATGATTAACCTAACCCTCGGCTCAAGCATTCATTCTATTGCTTGGAAGTTGGATTTGGAAGCCTCACTAAAGGAAAAGGAATTATGTCGAGACAGCTTATTTTAAAACCCATCTATGCTTTGGTTACGGACTGACCAGAATGATAGATGGAATTATTAATCAATGGTATTTGTAGCTATTCTTTTAAGTCAATTTAAGTAGATCTGATCTGAGATCTTTAATTTGTATGACACAATGCACCAACATGACTGCACGATCAGCCATGTTGTCCTTAATTCCATTTTACTATGGAGGCCAATAAGGACCATTTGCAATTCTTGCTGTAGGGCTAGTGCATGCATGACAATCATTATTTATTTCAGTGATTTATGGCAAGAAAAGAAGATGCCATTGATTGTTCTATTCATAATTTGTCCTCTGCGGTATCTAGATATGATGGCCTTTTCCAAATTTGTTTTACTTTTTCTTCCATTGGAGAATGGAAGATATGTGAGCCACTATTTTTATATGTAAGTAGCTTAAGCTATTCCATTAAGCTGGCTGATTTTTATAAGCTCTCCTTTGTCTCGTTCGAAGGTGACTCTTAAAGGTTTATTGAAGCTCTACATTAGTTTTATTTCTTTTTCCTTTCTTTCCTAGATTTTGAAGGCTACCCTAAATTCGCTCCCTTGCTGGATTTTGTCATTTTATTATAGGAATGTAAATTTTTAGTATCACAATACTCTTTTTAATACAGGAATGTAAATTTTTAGTATCACAATTTAGCCTGTTGAGCTACTCAGTGATTAGGATGGACCTATTTTCATCTCCTCTCTACCTTCTTGAGTTATTTTCTGTTTATTCTTGATACATCCATATTTATTTAACCAAAAAATTAAATAGGTGGATGAAGAATTTTGACGAGCACAAGTATTAGACGTCCAATAATTCATGGGGAGCTTGTAACCATTGATCAATTAGTAAGATTGCTCGAAGGCACCTCAACAAGCAAGTTAGTGAATAGGATTATGGAGTAAACACAACAAAATGACAAAGTATTGAGAAGATAGAGTGCATATAGTTCTTTATGGTGGAGTTGCATTATTTATAGAGTTCATGGGTGGTGGGTTCTTCCCTAGGTTGCTAAAGAGGAACTTGAAACCACACCATCAATTCATGATGCTTGAGGGACTTGGGTGGTGGGCACCTTCCCACGATTGTGAGGGAAAAAGTTGTATCACATTGATTTAAATGCAATTACGATAGGCGAGTCATAAAAATGTGAGATGTTACAAAAAATGTCCCTCAGTTCATTTTTGTGTAACGATATTAGAAGTCGATCTTTATATGGGCTATTCACAATTGGGCATGATACAAATTAACCTAGATTGATGGCTTGATCGTTTTGTGGTGTGGTTTGGCTAACCTTTACCATTTAGACCATGGAGCCAAGCTTAGGGTGTTGTTTGGCTGAATACTAACAAGATTGACATAGTGGCCACTGGTCAATCGACAATTGCAATTTGAAACTTCTCTCTTGGGGCGAGACCAACAAGATTTGACTTATTTGGACTAAAATCGTTAGACTAATCCATGTGCCTGCCTGTTTTAGGCTTGTGCGATTTCCCTCTCCAATGTCTTTTTTGTTTGTTTTCCTTTTCCATCCCTAAAACCAAAAGTACAATCTATCTCCAACATGCTCACATTAGCTAAATAGACAATTGACAAGTGATCATAGAGAACATAGTAATTTGTGGTGTTAATGTATCTATTTTTTGATTTGCACGTGTGCAATGTTTCAAAGTGGTAACTTTTGTTATCTTTTATAATGGATTGCTATATCTTAAGACACCTCTTAGTGTTTCTAATTCAAAGTTTGAAACATTCAGGATTCAAATCGTCCTTTTCCAATTATCAAATTATCAAACATGAAAAACATGTCTATTTTACTCTACAAATAGCACATCTACTCCTATAATATGCTACTATATATAAAGAAAAAGAAAAAAGAAAAAGAAAGAAAGAAAGAGGAGGAGGAAGAAGAAGAAGAAGAAGAAGAAGAAGAAGGCATTTTCTTATATATCAATAATTACACAGCACACACTGAATTCACTCATATCTAATAAACTTCATTATGAGCAAGATAGTGGACTAGGACTAAAATAATGGTTTTTTTAGGATAAGAAATTATGTCTTTTGATAGAAATATTATTAATCTTACATTGACCATAATGAGAAAGATAACTCCCAATAGCACTTGACTTCCAATCAATGCAGGGGTCTCATCTATCCATGCTACAAAATCATCCACACTAATCTCTTGATTACCAACAAACGAGCACCGTGATTAGCTCATATTCTATATGAGTCATCATGCTGCTTCTAAAGTACCCAGTCAAGATTCCCGAGTCCCACACTCCCATTTACAAGATGGTTGGTGTTAGAGCTGTCTTCTTTGATTACACATTGAACTCCAAAATGAATCATTAAGATAATGAGGACGAAACATTTAAACTAAATTCTCTTATAGTTCATATTAAATATCAAAAATTCAAAGATATGATACTTTACAATCTCTTAATTTTCAGTAAAATGAATAAATTTTGGTAAGTCAATTAATTGGGTCTTATTGGTTTGCAAAAAAAAAAGTTGGGGTGGCTGAAGCTTTAAAATGGATAGGGTGTTGCTTAGGTTCCACGCCGAAAGCTATGGGCCCTAACCCATTCAATCAATCTCTCCCACGCTCCCATTTTTCTGTATCCACCGTCCACTCTCTAAAAACCAGTTCTCATTTCTCACCAGTGGTGTTCCACATCTCACGAACCCCCTTGATTCCCTCTCAAACCGCCACGTGTCCCCTCACATTCTTTCTCTCTCTCTAATCTCTATAAACCCAAACCCGCGCCAAAGATTAGAACCGCCAAATCAAAATTCCCTTTTCACCTTTCGGTGTTACAAAAATTAAAAATTATTACTTAAAAAGCAGAGAGATAAAAGAAAAGAGAAAAAAAGAGAGAAGCAAATAATTAAGAGCCACCTCAGAGTCTCACAGAGACAAACAGACTGTGTGTGTTTTTTTTAGATAGAGAAAATCTCAGAGAGAGAGAGAGAGAGAGAAATGGAGGAGAAGCTGATAGCTCGGCTGGAATCGGCGGTGGCTCGGCTAGAGTCGCTGTCGACCGGGGTCGGGTCTAGAGGTTTGCCCGCTTTCAACGACGACACGGCGGCGGCGTCGTCGGATCCGTCGATTTTGGCGTTTGACGATCTGATTTCGCAGTACTTGGGCAGGGTTTCGAGCGCGGCTGAGAAAATTGGGGGACAGGTGTTGGAGGTCACGAATGTGCTGCAAGAAGCTTTCAATGTTCAAAAGGAGCTTCTTATCAAAGCCAAACAAACTCAGGTCGGTCACTCATTTTCTCCAATTTTTTTGGTACAAAATTGTTGAATTAGAATTTTCTTGATGCATTTTCAGCTTTGCACGGTTTGATTAATCGCTTCGAATTTGTATATTTGATGTTGAAAATGGCAGGTTTGTTTTTTGGGTGATTGTGATATAAACAAAAGAGTCAAATTGAATGAAGTTGATTTTGGCTTATTATGCATGGATAGCATTATTATATAGATCTCACAATCTAGAAATTTAGTGAACAAACTTGATTTTTGGCTATTTTGCATGGATAGCATTATTATATAGATCTCTTATTCTAATCCAAAAAAGAAAAAAGAAAAAAAGAAAAAGAATTGTATAGATATTTTATATTTGTTTCTGATCTACGTGAGTTTTGATTTCCCCTGTTGATTAATCATGTTGATTGGCTGTACTGTGAACGGTGATTTGGGTTTTGGAATGTTTGTGAGCTGCTCAGAAACCAACCACATTGAGCATGGCCACATAAGTTAGATTCAATTTTTGAGGTTATCGGTTCTTAAAATTGTAACGGTGGAGCCTTAAAATCGTATTGGGTAGTGTAAATTTTGTATGGTAAATTTTTTTTTTTTGGCTGGCAATTCACATGGAAGTCTTATGTTGATGCGAGTGCTTGGTACCTTGATTGTTGTTCAATAGCTGCTGAAAATAGTGGAAATGATACTAGGAGAAATGAGAGGTCATGTGGGTGCTATCTTTTTTTTTTTTTTTTTTAATCTTTAGCGATGCTATTGCTGGTGAGTTAACTGCATCATCATATGGGTTTTATGCCAATGAGATTTAGCTTGGTTGGTACTTTTTACTTCCATGTGATGAGTGGAGAGTGAAGTCCTGGGGTGTAAAATTCACCAGGAGTGTGTGTAACTTACCAATTAAATAAAATAAAATAATCTTATAGGTTTATTCTTATTTTGCAGAAACCTGATCCTGCTGGGTTACCTGAATTTCTTAAGCCGCTGAATGAGGTGATGGTAAAAGCAAATGCATTGACAGAAGGGAGGCGATCTGAATTTTTTAACCATTTGAAGTCTGCTACTGATAGTCTTTCGGCATTGGCATGGATTGCATTTACTGGAAAAGACTGTGGTAAGGGAAAGAGCAGATGATTTCATTTCATATTCTTTGACTTCTAATGGTTATGCCAAGCTTCTAATGTTTATTTTTCCGTTTTCAAGGTATGAGCATGCCTATTGCACATGTGGAAGAGAGTTGGCAAATGGCTGAATTTTACAACAACAAGGTAATCTAAATGTTTTCAGGTACCCAATAGTTTGCTTT
Organism: Quercus suber; assembly: GCF_002906115.3. Lineage (NCBI taxonomy): Eukaryota > Viridiplantae > Streptophyta > Magnoliopsida > Fagales > Fagaceae > Quercus > Quercus suber. The sequence goes on from NW_027070154.1 coordinate 82,995, forward strand.
AAAATGCTACCATGAACTGCTCACTTATGATATTTGTTACATACAAAGAGATGAACGGATAATTAACTGCTGTGGAAGCTAAAATTAGACTTCAAGGAATAAAAAGTAGTCCATCCTCATTCATTTTCTTACATATTCTCTGCATCTAGTGAATATTGATTCATTATGAAGAAAATAATTAAGAATGGAAAATTTAATGTCTATTGAATTTCATTTGTTGATGTTTAATACTTGTATTCCACTTTGGGAATGTACTGTGGTCCAAAATGACACGGCCTAGTTGCACACATTCTTCCCTGTCATATTTAATCACACTTAATTTATTGGATTTATGAGTTAAAATTTCCAGTTGTCAGGTGCTGACATGTTTCACTGTGAAAGTCAGGTTCTTGTAGAGTATAAAAGCAAAGACCCAAATCATGTTGAGTGGGCCAAAGCCATCAAGGAACTATATTTACCTGGCTTGCGGGATTATGTTAAGAGTCACTATCCATTGGGCCCAGTTTGGAGTGCTACTGGAAAACCGGCTGCTGCTCCACCAAAAGCTCCTACGCCTGGAGCCCCTGCTCCTCCACCTCCTCCACCAGCTTCTCTTTTTAGTTCAGAATCTTCTCAGGCTTCATCATCACGCCCAAAGGAAGGGATGGCTGCTGTTTTCCAAGAAATTAGTTCTGGGAAGCCTGTGACTTCAGGTTCTTTTTTACCTCCCTTTTTATCCTTTCATTATCTTTTGTTTTCTATGGGCATTCTGACCAATTGTGATCTGGATTTCCAACATCCTAGGTCTGAGAAAGGTCACAGATGATATGAAGACAAAGAACCGTGCAGATAGAAGTGGTGTTGTTAGTGCTGGTGAAAAAGGTCGTTCAAATTCGCCTTCATTTTCTAAAGCAGGACCACCCAAGTTAGAGCTTCAAGTGGGTCGTAAGTAAGTACGCTGATCTTCTTTATATTGTTTTCTTTATGTAAGGAATAATTGCAGTAAATAATTTCACTATTACATCAATGCTGTATCTTCTGGCAGGTGGGTTGTTGAGAATCAAATTGGGAAAAAGCAATTGGTTATTGATGATTGTGATTCAAAACAATCTGTATATGTTTATGGATGCAAAGAGTCTGTCTTGCAGATTCAAGGTAATTTTACTAGACTCATGAAAAATGTTTTTTTGTAACCTGTCTTGAAAGCCATGAGGTACTCATTTTTATTTGAGCAATCTGCAGGGAAAGTCAACAATATTACAATTGACAAGTGCACTAAGATGGGAGTTGTATTTACGGTTAGTATTATAATATATGAAAAATAAAATAAAAAACTTTTTTTTTTCACCAACCAAAAAAAGTAAAGAACTTTTTAGATTAATGGAAGCAATAAAAAATATTTGAAAAACAAACAGAAGAACAACTTTTTTGATTAATGGAAGCAATGCATATTGAGGTATATGGATTAATTTAATTGTCCACTTGACAATGTAGGATGTCGTGGCTGCTTTTGAGATTGTAAATTGCAATGGGGTTGAGGTGCAATGCCAGGTATCCTTATTTCACCTCATAAATGATTTTATGATGTCAAATTGAAATCCAATTATATTATTCCAAGATTTCAACCTAGTAAACATAGAAAATAGATTTTGATTGAGAATGATATTAATGCCTGGTATATGATCTTAGTCGTTTACCTACTATGTGGCTATTATAGGGATCAGCTCCAACCATTTCAGTGGACAATACGACAGGCTGCCAGTTATATTTAAGCAAAGAATCTCTTGGCACATCTATAACAACAGCTAAGTCTAGCGAGATCAATGTATTGGTACGTGGTGCTGAGCCTGATGGTGATTGGGTATGTTTCCTGGTTTCTTTTCCCCTCTTAGTTGTTTGAGTTTCTGACTTCTTAGATTGATATGTTACTTCTGCCACCACCCCCCCCCCCCCCAAGTTGTGCTTGTAAACAGTATTGTTAGGAGGTAGTGTTCGGGGTTCTTGATATCGCTGTTTCAAAACATAATATTGTTTACTGTTGACTGTGCAGTTATAGTTTCATTTTGACTGAAAGTTAGCTAGAGCAGGCACGTTGTGGTATATGTGATATTTTGTTTGTGAAGTGGGATGTTTGTTAAACAGCTCTGGATTGGCATTGATCAATGTTACCATAGTTTGATTACAATTTGATTACTGAAATTGAAAATTAAACATAGTCGGTTGTGGAAGTTTAGAATGACATAATGAGTCTGAAAATCTGATATATTTGTGTAAGACTCTTTAAGTCTTTTTGCAAAGTGTTTTGGGAAAGGTTCTTGGTGATCAAGGGACACTTAGGTGCATTGGTTATTGGCCAATACGTACTCCCTGTTCAATTTTTTTTTTTTTTGGGAATGTGTGCTGGAAGAGGTCTCTAGCAATCAAAACACACTTTAGGTTCATTGGTATTTGGCCAATACATACTCCTTGTTGAGGACTAGTTGTGAACAATAGCTATTGGTAGTCTTTGCATGTCAAAGTAGCTAGCATAAGACTTGTAAAAAAAAGTAGTAGCATAAGGATTCATGAGAGTAAACAGAAAATCTTGGAGATTGTTTCTTGGGGTGGTCCTATCTCCAAGTTCTTTCCGCTGCTTGTTGACCAAATGTAGTCAGTTGGTATGGTAACGATTCTGACTTGACTATGTTAAAGGCTGTTACTAATGTTGATAAAACCTGCATTGACTGGTGAGAGTGAGTAATGGGTGTAGGTTAGATTGTATGGCATATAGTCTCAGTGTAGTCATATCTGTCAGGCATCAACTGCTGTTAGTGAAATAGGATTTCTCTTGGCACTAAGTCTGAACGACCTAGTGTTACAATCTAATATGTAGTCTGCTGGCTGTTTATCTTCGCATAAACTATCTGCATCAAATGGAGAGAGCATCTATGCTTATTAAGTGCATCAATAAAACCAAGAGGGAAGTAAAATTAAGTTTCTGTTCCTTGAGTTCACTTTAGATCTCTTACCTCTGTTCTGTTGCAGGGGGAGCATTCTCTGCCACAACAGTTTGTTCATACATTTAAAGACGGCCACTTTGAAACTACTCCAGTATCTCACTCCGGAGGGTAATTGGAACTATTTTTAATTGCCAGTTTGTGATCCTATATCTTATTCCTTGGATGTTCCGGCGGCTTGTATTTCTCTTTTCCTTGATTCAATTTCGGTTGGTATATAGTTGTTTTACATTCATGGTCTGTTGGTTATGCTGTTTTTTTGGATTGGTTGATCAAACCATTGGAGTTTTTTTTGTGCGATTCTTTGGCTAAGTTTGTTTCCAAATGTGTCTTCTGAAATTTCTGAACCTGCCTTTGTGCTGTAATGAGAATTTACTGTAATCTTTTGCTTTGTCAAAATTTCTTAATTAATTATGTTTTATTGATCTTCTTCTATTTTGAGTGTATTTGCGATTTTTTTGAAGCCGGACCTGAATGAGGATTACTTAATCAAACCAAAAAAACAAAACAGTTGTATCTGTGGATTTGGAAACAAGTTAGTTCAGTTGAAGTGCATATAAAAATTAGTAGGCCCACATCAAGTGTTGTCAGATGTGAAATAAGAAATTATTTGTTAGAATTTAATATACTTGTTACATTTTAGTATTATCTTAGGCTTTGGTCTGGGTTCTGGTGTCTCAAGGTCAAGGATGTTCTTTCCGAGTTTACAGTTTACACGCAACATGATTCCTTAATTTTGATGATAAGGATATACTGTCATTTTAAATGCAGTCACTTCAAAGCTTTTTATTATTATTATTATTATTTTATAATCCCCACTACATAGTTAATGACAGCTAAGAAAAAGTAATAGTAATATATAATGCTAATCAATATCAACCACAAAAAAGAGAAGTAAGAAGTATAAAAAGTGAAGAGACCAAACAGAGGGAGAGGGAGAAAGAAAGAGCCATAGGTCTTTTGTCAATCAAATGGTTTGCAGAGTTCATCATTGAACACATTTTCGCAGCTTTTAGTGTGTGTTGCATGATCTTCTTTCCAACAAAATAGCTTGTGCCAAGAAGTTGAGGAAAGTCAAATTATACATAAGTGAGAACTTTACAGGTTGATAAATTTGTTATTAAGCAAATAGTTGAGGGTATTTTAGGTGTTGAGACCCCTAAAATATTTGTCTTGAAACTAGCGTTTTCATAAAAAGCTAGTTGGAGGAACGGTTTTAAAACATGATTCTTGGTGTTTTGGAAAACATATTTTGCTGAAAACGTGAGGTCAAACGCATATTATTTTTCGTTTTCTTCTGGAAACGTGCATTTGTTCCACTCAAACACCTATCCAAACGAGTTCTAAGACGAAGAAGAATAAGAAGAAGTTAGCATTAATAAAATAAGTGGTTAAACTCTTAAGAAGAAAAAGTTAGTTTTAATAAAATAAGTGGTCAAAGCCAATAGTCTTCTAATTCAACTAGCAAGTGTTTCTCAAGAAAACATCCAAGGTGATCTTCTCTAATTATTGATATATCCACCTCTAATTATTGATGCATCTAAAAAAAGAAAAAAGAAAAGGAAAAATAACAAGGGGTTAACTGTCTCAATCAATGACTAAAGACATAAAAAAAAAAACATCAAGTGTTGTCAGATGTGAAATAAGAAATTATTTGTTAGAATTTAATATACTTGTTACATTTTAGTATTATCTTAGGCTTTGGTCTGGGTTCTGGTGTCTCAAGGTCAAGGATGTTCTTTTCTTTCCGAGTTTACTCGCAACATGATTCCTTAATTTTGATGATAAGGATATACTGGCTTTTAATGTGTGTTGCATGATCTTCTTTTCAACAAAATAGCTTGTGCCAAGAAGTTGCAGTCGTTGGAAAGTCAAATTATACATAGGTGAGAACTTTACAGGTTGATAAATTTGTTATTGAGCAAATAGTTGAGGGTATTTTAGGTGTTGAGACCCCTAAAACATTTGTCTTGAAACTAGCGTTTTCATAAAAAGCTAGTTGGAGGAACGGTTTTAAAACATGATTTCTTGGTGTTTTGGAAAACATATTTTGCTGAAAACGTGAGGCCAAACGCATATTGTTTTGTGTTTTCTTCTGGAAATGTGCATTTGTTCCACTCAAACACCTATCCAAACGAGCTCTAAGACGAAGAAGAATAAGAAGAAGTTAGCATTAATAAAATAAGTGGTTAAACTCTTAAGAAGAAAAAGTTAGTTTTAATAAAATAAGTGGTCAAAGCCAATAGTCTTGTAATTCAACTAGCAAGTGTTTCTCAAGAAAACATTCAAGGTGATCTTCTCTAATTATTAATATATCCACCTCTAATTATTGATGTATCTAAAAAAAGAAAAAAGAAAAGGAAAAATAACAAGTGGTTAACTGTCTCGATCAATGACTAAAGCCATAAAAAAAAGGAAAAAGAAAAAAAAGCTTGGTTTAAAAAAAGAAAAAAGAAAAAAGAAAAAAGAAGCAATTGTATTAGTTTATTTGATCTCATGTCTAGGTATAGGATGAATAATTAAACTTTCCAAATTCAAATGTAATAATGTATTTATAAACAAATTTGTAAATATGAGACTTGATTTGATTTGAGTGTACATAAATACATATATGTATAAAATGTATTTATATGGATTGATGATTTTTTTTTAATAGCAAAGAAACCATTAATGACAAATTTTAATCCAAATATTTCAAGTAAAACTGGGTCATCTCAAATGACACTAATTTTCCTTCTACTTGCTTGTGGACCAAAATTGGGTTTGGAATTTCAATCGATTTGATATAATTGAGATGGTGTTCAAAAGTGCATTAGACAACATTTAATTATTGGTGTGTTTGGATGACAAGATTTCGGTATTTGGATTTGAATTTAGATTTGGGTGATTACAATCCAAATATCTTGTTTGAGAAGTTAAAAAAAATGTCAAGGATTTGGATTTGGCAAATCCACCAAGGATTTTAATATTTTATAATGCTTGAATTTAAAATAACTCATAGAGTAAAATTAATAGATTATAAAAAAGAGCATTTCAAATTTGTTAATTTAAAATCCAAATCCAAATTTAAATTTAAGTTTCCTAATGCAACCTTAGGGGTTTTAAGTAGATAAATTCCAAACGAGCAACTCACTCACCAAAACTTTGTTTTGGGGGAGGAGAGGAAACTTTGGGGGAGGGGGAGGGGGAGTAAACTTTATCCAAAAAATGTTTGTGTTGCTAACGAAAATCATTTTAGTCTAATCAAGTATTTTCCTCACCCAAATGCCTAAAAATGAGAAGAACATATTCTAGAAAATATTTACACCAAACAAATGTGGCGTTAATGAAAAAGATATTTCTAGCCAGCCTTACCCACATTTAATTTTCACTTTATTATAGTGGAAATAGTATCTATTTATTGGGAAATTATTGTGTACTCTTGGAGTACTATAAATACGTACTTTCTCTTCTCACATAAATGGTGGGTCCCACTAATTAAATTCATGATGAGACTCACTATTTACATGAGAGGAGGAAATACGCATTTATGATACTCTGGAAGTACCTAATAATTTTCCCCAATTCTTTCATTCTTTGGTAGGATTTGACTTGTTTACTGGTCATAAATAATAGAACTTAGTTTTATTTCCAAAAAAAGAACTTATCTTGACATTTAACTTGAAGCTCATTGCATTTATAGTGGAAATCTTATCTTGCTCCTCCTCAGTTTGTGTAGGATGTGGCTCATTACTAGTCATAACTCATAAGTTAAGAGTAAGAGTAATTGAGAGAATTTACTATAACTTTTTCCAACATTTAATTACTTAGGAAACGGAGAGCAACATTTCCTTTAAAGAAAATAAAGACATTTAAATACTTAAAAAAAAAGCATAGATATTTAAAATTTACATATTTGAAACATGAAAAAAAATGATTAATTATATAAGATTCATGTTTATGTGAGTTGAATATATATAGATATATATATATATGTTATTAATATTTTTATTTTCAAATTTATGAAAATGTTATGTGCCAGCTGATGAAGTATAAATTCGTTAGTCGAGAGTCTCAGATGGACGAATCCTTCGGCCTTGACAAGTGGTCACCGGTGTGGTGCCTGCCACAACAGCTCCGATGCCAAAGTTAATATATGGTGCTAAACGATAATGAACAGAATAAATTGATATAGCAAAAATAAGTCTTTCGATGTGTTTCTACCTCATTCTTGGCGATGTAGGAGCTTTATATATGCCTTCATGGCTTGTGACCGTTGGAGTAGTTATGGAGGTCTTAATGTTCCTCTTTGAAACGTTTTGGCGCTGTTTAATATGGCATCAATGTGTTCCAACGGTCCACGGAATGGGTCTTGTAACCGTCCTAGGCTTGATTGACTGCATTGAATGGCTTGAATGTCTTCGTCATTAGTGTGAATGATTACTCCGTCAGGCCTGAAGGTATACTCGTCCGTCTTTATAGGGTCGTCCATGTTAGACGGATTTGTCATTTCCGTCACCAGCTTTTATTATTAATACTAGATTGTAACTTCATACGTATGCATGAATATACTTAAAATATATATATTAAGATACACAGTATAATTCTTACATATATAATTTAAATATTATTGATAGTTATTCTTACATATATATATTTTTTTAACTCTTTAAAAAGTCTTGTAAGAATATTATTAGGTAGAAAATGTAAATTGTACATTTTAAAAAAAAAATTATGTTCATTAATTTTAGACTCTTTAGTTTTTGTATCCAATAACTTACTTAGATGGATATTTATGATGTGATCCCACATTTGACTCAAAAATTAAGAAATGAAACTCTCTCTAAGAATAAATAATTTAGGACACATGACACAAAATTGGACTTTAATTGTAAAATCTAATTGGATTTTTTCTTTACCTATTAATATATATATATATATATATATTCCCCCCNTGGATTTCCTCTTGCACTGGTGTCTTCCATGAGGTGGAAAAAATATATATATATATATATATATATATGAATGAAATTCATGATCTCCCTGCAGGTAAGCCAATAAGAATAATATTAGAAAATGATCAGAAGTAAGAAGTAATAATTAATAATTCTTGATGCACTTTTTTAGTATATCATTATAATATACTAATAGTAGTTATGTGCTTATTCAATTTGATGTATTATTATTTAATCAACTTATATATAAATCTCATAGTAACTAATAATTTTGAAAATTTGATTAATTGAATAAATTTCTATTATTATCATGTTCATGTCTTGGAAGTTTGAGTTTTACACAAGTAACATTGGGAGTTACCATGTAAAGCTCTCCAAATTGATATCGAAATGCTTTGGCACATTTAAGTAGACATGTTCTTTATAGTAAAGTCAAGACATGCTTTCTTACAGATTCCTCAAAAAAATAAAAATAAAATAAAATAAAAGTCAAGACATGCTTCCTTGAAGTATGGATTGAACTTTTACCCTGCAAGTGCTAAAAATGTGTACTTAACAAGAGTATCTTCGAGTATCTGACTATTCCATTAAACATGTGTAGTTTCCCATCGTACACACACCAGGTAATTGATGCATTATTATTTAGCCAACTTATATATAAATCTCACAGTAACTAATAATTTTGAAAATTTGATTAATTGAATTCATTTCTATTAGTATATCATGTTCATGTCTTGGAAGTTTGGGTTTTACACAAGTAACATTTGGGTTACCGTGTAAAGCCTCCAAATTGATGTTGAAATACTTTGGCACATTTAAGGAGACATAAAGTTAAAACATGCTTTCCTAAAATTATTAAAAAAAAAAAAAAAAGTCAAGACATGCTTCCTTGAAGTATGGACTGGACTTCTACTCTACAAGTACTAAAAATGTGTACTTCACAAGGACATCTTCAAGTATCTGACTATTCCATTAGACGTGTGTAATCCCCCATCCTACACACATTGGGGTAATTGATGCATTATTATTTAATCAGTTTATATATAAATCTCATAGTAACTAATACCATTGGGGTGGTTGGTCTAGTGATCATGGGTTCACTCTTAAGGGTTTGGGAGGTGGAAGTCCCAGGTTTGAATCCTACAGTGGAAAGCGCCTTGGAAGTTACTTCAAGTAGAAGAAACCAACTTAAGTTGCCTTTCTCTACCCATTTTTTCGTTATTAAAAAAAATAGTAACTAATAATTTTGAAATTTTGATTAATTGAATTCATTTCTATTAGTGTATCATGTTCATGTCTTGGAGGTTTGGGTTTTACACAAGTAACATTGGGGTTACCATGTAAAGCCCTCCAAAATTGATGTTGAAATGCTTTGGCACATTTAAGGAGACATGTTCTTTATAGTAAAGTCAAGACATGCTTTGATTTGCTTTCTGGAAGTATGGACTGGACATCTACCCTACAAGTGCTAAAAATGTGTACTTAACAATGATGTTTTCGAGTATCTGCTTATTCCATTAGGTATATATAGCCCCCTATCTTACACATACTGGGTAATTATAGGAAGAAATTCCTTAGGGGTGGCCCTGATATACTGACAAGAGGTTTTGAATTCAAGATTTTATGGATATCATGAGACCTTATGAACTAATAAGCTAAAACCTTAGGGTTGTTGGAGGGGACCTTATTCTCATCTACTTTCCTTGCAAAAACTCAAAGGTCTTATTCTTATCTTTTATCCTTACAGATTTACGGTCTTTCTAAAAAAATTGTTTCAGTCTAGAACTCTCTTTTGGAAAGCGTCAAAGGTTTTGAAAGTCTTTGTTCCCACACGCATTGTTAACCTCTCCAATTGATGCATAAATGCATTGAATTTTAAAACTTCTGTACCAACTACCAAGTACCAAGTATAGGACTTCTGTTAATTTTGTGGTACCTATTAAAAACTTGAATCATTTCTTTACGTAACACCCAACTATGACCAAGAACCTTAGTCTTAAATCCTTGTAGCTTAATGATTACGCAAAATTTCCAACCCCTTTTTAAATTATTACGAGATATTGACCAGTGAAAACGTTTGAAAAGTACTATATATTTGATTATTACTCTTCCAGGTTAGAATAGTAGGTTACATAATAGAACCTGTCATATATGGTCCCATAAAAAGCTCTCCACAAAGATTTTCATTTCCAAACCTTTATTCTTCTCTCTTTTTTTCCTTTCAGTATTTCTAAATTATTTCTTTTCTTCTCCCTCGTGCTTTGGCACATATAAAAATGGTTGTTGACTTCATCACGACTTTGAACTTGCTAGTCTTTGTTCCCATTGCCACCGGCCATGTTTATGTATAGTTGAGTTGCTGAGCTCCACCAAAAGGGAACTCATCTTTTATTAGGTAGCCAGTCCAAACCCAATATAACACAGCCAGGTGGAGCAAGTCACCATCTTAGAGTCGCACACAGTCAAGTCTTAAAAATTAGAGGTCTAGCTGGGGTTAGCTATACATGGAATTGTTATGGGTAAGATGGGATATGTCATTATATTACAAAAAAATTATTGAATGTTTATGGGTCTGTTTACTAGTACTAGTTGGTAAATGTGGTATATATCTGATTCTGATTGGTTTCTATCAGCGAAGAAGGAAAATGTAAAAGTGATGAATGTGGCCTCCTCTCCTCTTTGTACACATAACCCCTAACTTGAGTCACAACCACAGGATTACTCTCTCTTTTGAGTCACTGTTCCCTCTCCCACTCAACACGAACAACCCAAAAAAAAAAAAAAATGGAGTACTACTAACATTAAAGTTGAAAAAGACCGTTCCTAATATAAGACTTTTTGAAGCATTTTACAGCCAATCAACTTGTGCAATTGATGTGAACTTTGTAGTTTAATAGTATTGTTTCATTTAGAACTAAGATTCAAATCTCCTATTATAATAATAATAATAAAAAATCTTGTGCAATTGATATATTGAATTGACCTCTTTACTTTTAATCTACTAAAGGGATCCTTTTCCTGCTGTGTAAGTAAATTTCTATAATCGTAAGTTATTACTAAAATGGTCAATTGTGGGAGGTGAAAAATGTGAAAAAGAAACAACGAGTCTATGCAATAAGTAGTAGATTGAAATTGAAAGTGCTCTCTACTCACAATCACTAGTCAACCATTCTTGCATATTATAAATTTTAGTTGTATCCCTAAATTTATTCAATGTATCGAATTTAATTTCTTACTTTTGAATTTGAAGTGAAGAATGAGAAACATTGGGCAGGGTAGTTCCTACTTCCTATTAAAAAATTACTAATTGGGTAACATGGTTAGTAATCTGTTTAGTTTTTTATGTAAAGATAGTTTTCTGTGTAGTATTTGGTAATATTAGAAGAAAAAAAATAAGTAAAGGAAAAACTATTTTTGAAAAATAAGTAAAAGAAAAATTATCTTTGATCAATATAAAAAATATGACTTATATTTAAAGATTGTTTTTCAATAAAAATTTTTAGAAAATAATTATATCTCACTGTAAATTAAATAAAAGATGTTAAAAAGAAAAAATATATATATATATATATATATATCATTTTATTGTGGGGACATTTTTTGCTTTAAAATCAAGTGTTGCACTTGTAATTACTTTTGACAATCTTTCTAATGTGGGACTCTTAAGCCAAAAATGATTACAAGTACAACACTTGATCTTGAGGCAAAAAATGTCCCCATAATATATATAGAAAATACTTTTATAATTTATTTTTCAAAAAGCATTATTTTCGAAAAAAACAGAGCATAAACATCCATTAGTTTCTCAGTTTCAAACTCTCAAATTCTGAAACTCAAACAAAAACTCACTGTAAAAACTTGTCAACCCTCACTTATTGGTTATTACCATACTACACAAACGTCACAAGCATTTCAAACGTGCACACCAATCCCAACATACCAATCTCCACAGTCCATAACAAACACCATCTGCGTGGCACACAGTTCTTCTATTCCAATTTTGCCCCTTCCTGTCTTTCTGTAAATTGCAAAGTGGAGAGTGGAAACTCAAGATATACGAAATAACGAGCCGTGAGATCCAAATATGTAGATCACAGTTGTTTTGAAAGTTCGGCTTACACAAGTGTATCAATTATGTGAGATAATATTTGACTTGGCTGGAGTTATATGAAGTTTGAATTGATTTGTAGTTTTCTTCAATTTTAGACATATTCTCACTTAAGAGAAACCAAATAAAATGACTCTTTAGTGACAAGATTCAAGAAATATAGATAATTTTTTTTTTTTGAATTACTAAATTGACATTTAGATTATAGTTATCTCACTTCATTGCCAAGGGACAGGACTCTAACGAGTCTGACCAGTAAAATATTTAAAATTTTGGCCTCTATTGGTTTTACATTGATATCTTAAACTAAATTACACTTCTAGATTTAACAAACTAAATTCTACATACAGCTCCAATGAGTTGTGTGGGTCAATGGAGGAGAAGAACGTGAGTGGTCTAGGGAGAGAAGAAGAAGAAGATGGGAAAGGTGGGAGTTAAGGGGTGTTAATGTTCGACCCAACCCGCGAACACGACATGAACCCAATAGGGTTTTTACGGGTTAGGGTTTGGGTCATAAACGAGTCAACCCGAAAGTAACATGATAAAAAACGTGTCATAAGCGGGTCAACCCGCGTAACCCACAATAGATACATTTGACACGTCAATTTATTTGTGTCAACCTAAAATGACCCATTTAACACAACTCATTTAACTCGTATAACAAATAAATATTTATTTAATTTTAGATTTGTCAAATACCTTTTATATCCAACTTATATTTTAAATTTAAAAAGAAAAGTGAGTAATTACAAAAACTTACAAGGATATAATTGAAAATTGAAACTTTATGAATCCTAGATCTCTATACCCTACAAACCCTAAATCTCTAAACCTTCTTATAAATATCTAATACCCTAGTTCTATAAATATTTTTTTGGTATAGAACTTGCATAAATGAAATTGGATGAGTTTGTGAGAAATGTTATGAATTTAGACATCAACAAAGAATCTATGGATGATAATTGTAGTCATAGTCAAATTTAGTCTATCATTTGCTCTAACTCTTTCAATATTAATACTTGCCATTTAGTGAGTTTTGGGGATATTATATTTTTGTTGAACTATGTTATTTTGAATTTGGGTTGAAGTGTATGCATTTCTTTTGGAGTGTAAAGAACTTATTTCTATATAGATGCTATATTTTTGTTGAACTATATTATTTTTAATGTGGGTTGAAGGCTTGAAGTGTATGAACTACTTTTGGGATGTAAAAAAAAAAAATATTATTTCTAGATGGATATTACATTTAATATTATGCAGGTTGAAATAGGTTGTGTTACATTCGTGTCAACCCAACATGACTCGTTTATTAAGCGAGTCAAGTGAGTTGGGTTAGGTTAACCTACCTTATTAACAGGTCGGGTTAGGGTTGAAAGATCACGACATGATTATTAAATGGGTCGGGTTCGGGTTGAGCCATTTAGTCGAATACTCTTATCTCGACACGACACGAACTCGACATGCTAACCCAAATTGACACCTCTAGAAGGAGTTAATGATTTTTTTTTAACAAGAGAATTAATGACTTTTAATGAATTGAAAATTTGATTAATTGAATTCATTTCTATTAGTATCATGTTCAGGTCTTGGAAGTTTGAGTTTTACACAACTAATATTGGGGGGTTACCATGTAAAGCTCTCCAAATTGATATTGAAATGCTTTGGCACATTTAAGGAGACATGTTCTTTATAGTAAAGTTAAGACATGCTTTCTTACCTGTTCCTCAAAAAAAAAAAAAAAAATCATGACATGCTTCCTTGAAGTATGGATTTGACTTCTACCATGCAAGTGCTAAAAATGTGTACTTAACAAGAGCATCTTCGAGTATCTGACTATTCCATTAGACTGTGTAGTCCTCCATCCTACACACACCGAATGATTAATACATTATTATTTAACCAACTTATATATAAATCTCATAGTAACTAATAATTTTGAAATTTTGATTAATTGAATTCATTTCTATTAGTATATCATGTTCATGTGTTAGAAGTTTGGATTTTACACAAGTAACATTGGGGGTTACCATGTAAGCCTCCAAATTGACGTCGAAATACTTTGGCACATTTAAGGAGACATGTTCTTTGTAGTAAAGTTAAGACATGCTTTCCTCAAAAAAAGAAAAAAAAGAAAAAGAAAAAAAAAAGTCAAGACATGCTTCCTTGAAGTATGGACTGGACTTTTATCCTACAAGTGCTAAAAATGTGTACTTAATAAGTACATTTTTGAGTATCTAATTATTTCATTAGACATATGTAGTCCCCCATCCTACACAAACTGGGGTAATTGATGCATTATTATTTAATCAACTTATATATAAATCTCATAGTAACTAAAACCACCGGGGTGGTTGGTCCAGTGATCATCGGCTCACGTTTGAATCCCGCAGTGAAAAGCGCCTTGAAAATTACTTCAGGTGGAAGACACCAACTCAAGTCTCCTTCTTCTACCCATTTTTTTGTTATTAAAAAAAAATAGTAACTAATAATGTTGAAAATTTGATTAATTGAATTCATTTCTATTAGTATATCATGTTCATGTCTTGGAGGTTTGGGTTTTACACAAGTAACATTGGGGTTACCATGGAAAGCCCTCCAAATTGATGTTGAAATGCTTTGGCACATTTAAGGAGAGATATTATTTATATTAAAGTCAAGACATATTTTGAAGTATGGATTTGATTTTTACCCTACAAGTGCTAAAAAAGTGTACTTAACAAGGGTATTTAGACTTCTTCGAGTATATGACTATTTCTTTAGGCATTTGTAGTCGCCCCATCTTATATATACTGGGTAATTACAGGGAATAATTTCTTGGGGGTAGCTCCAAGATATTGGCAAGAGGTTTTGAATTCAAGATCTCATGAATATCATGAGACCTCTTAGAGTTGTTGGAAGGACATTATTCTTATCTACTTTCCTTGCAAAAATTCGAAGGTCTTACTCTTATCTTTTATCCTTGCAGACTTACAGTCTTTTGTAAAAATTGTTTCAATCTAGAACTCTCTTTTGGAAAGCGTCAAAGGTTTTGAAAGTCTTTGTCCCCACACGCATTGTTAACCTCTCCAACTGATGCATAAATGCATTACATTTTAAAACTTCTGTACCAAGTATAGGACTTCTGTTAATTTTGTGGTACCTATTAAAAACTTGAATCATTTCTTTATGTAACACCCAATTATGACCAAGAACCTTATGGCATGTTTGGATGTTTAAAAAAGGAGAGGGAGTAGAGTAGAGGGAGGGAGAGTAATGCAATTACCTTATTTGGAAGTTTTTTAAAGAATGAGGGGGAGGGGTTTGGAGGAGTTTGGAGGAGTTTGGACTCTCTCTAGCCCCCCAATTTTAATTCCCCCAAATTGAAGAGATTTGGAGGGGGAGTAGAGTACATAAACTATTGACCAAGTAAATTACCTAATTTACCCTTATTATATTAACAAAATTATATAAGGGGAAGGGCTAATTACTCCCTTCCCCCTTACTAATTTTAAAAACATCTAAATAAGGTGGAGGTGAATCATTCTCCTCTACTCTCCTCCCCACTACTCCCCTTCCCTCTACTCCCCTCTACTCTCCTCCCTCTTTAAACTTCCAAACAAGCCATTAGTCTTAAATCCTTGTAGCAATGATTACGCAAAATTTCCACCCCCCTTTTTTAATTAATATGAGATAATGACCAGTGAAAACGTTTGAAAAGTACCATATATTTGATTATTACTCTTCCAGGTTAGAATAGTAGGTTACATAATAAAACCTGTCATATATGGTCCCATAAAAAGCTCTCCACAATTATTTCTTTTCTTCTCTCTCGTGGAAAGCTTTGGCACATATAAAAATGGTTGTTGACTTCATCACGACTTGGTACTTGGTAGTCTTAGTTCCCATTGCCACCGGCTATGTTTATGTGTAGTTGAGTTGCTGAGCTCCACCAAAAAGGAACTCATCTTTTATTAGGTTGCCATTCCAAACCCAATATAGCACATCCAGGTGGAGCAAGTCACCATCTTAGAGTCCCACACAGTCAAGTCTAAAAAATTAGAGGTCTGGCTGGGGTTAGCAATGCATGTAATTGTTGTGGGTAAGATGGGATATGACATTACAAAAAAATGAAAAATTATTGAATGTTAATGCTTCGGTTTACTAGTACTAGTTGGTAATGTGGTAGCTGAATCTGATTGGTTTCTATCAGCAAAGAAGGAAAATGTAAAAGTGATTAATGTGGCCTCCTCTCCTCTTTGTACACCCCTAACTTGAGTCACAAGACTCACAACCACAGGATTACTCTCTCTTTTGAGTCACTGTTCCCTCCCCCACTTAACACGAACAACCAAAAAAAATAGAGTACTACTAACATTAAAGTTGACAAAGACCGTTGATAATATAAATCTTTTTGAAGCATTAGAAGCATTTTTTTAAGGGAACGGCTTGTGTCCAGTGCCAGTGAACACTGGACATGTTGTGATGCGGACACGTGTTCAAAACTGGACACGTGTCCATATCGCAATGGCTCCAATGGCCACTGGCCACTGGCCCAAAGCCAGACCCCCTTTTTTTTTTTTGTTAAACTTTTCGAAGCATTCTACAGCCAATCAACTTGTGCAATTGATGTGAACTTTGCAGTTTAATAATATTGTTTCATCTAGAACTAAGATTCAAATCCCCTATATTATAAGAATAATAATAATAATAGTACCTTGTGCAATTGATACATTGAATTGGGCTTTTTACTTTTTATCTTCTAGAACATAAATTATTACTAAAGTGTTCGACTGTAAGAGGTAAAAGTGTAAAAAAAAGAAACGATGAGTCTCAATAAGTGGTAGATTGCAAACGGAAACTGCTCACTGCTCACAATCATGAGTCAACCATTTTTGCATATTGTAAATTTTAGCTGTACCCTAAATTTATTCAATAATTGGGTAATTGGGTCTAGTGGTGGTTTTAGAAAATTTCGAATATTCGACAAAAAAAAAAAAAAAACCATGCAAATATATAAAGTTTTACAATTTTTTTATATGAATTTTCTTATTTTAAAATCATTACACTTCCTTCAAAATTTTAGTTAAAATTTTTCTTGGAATTTTTTTTTTTTTTTTTGGTGGTAAGGACTTAATATATTGTTAAGTTAACCAAAGAGTAAGGACAAAGTTTGACTACAAATTAAGTTGACAAAGTTTGACTACAAACTAAGTTGTAGCACAAGGTTATAACTCTCATGAAACAAATTAACATTGTTATATGTTTTGAAAATCTAACCGTTGAATTGTATGTTTTTTGTGTTCTTAAAACACATGTCAAATTTTATGTCAATCGGATGTTATACGAATTTTCTTATTTTAAAATCATTACACTTCCTTCAAAATTTTAGTTAAAATTTTTCTTGGACTTTTTTTTTTTTTTTTTGGTGGTAAGGACTTAATATATTGTTAAGTTAACCAAAGAGTAAGGACAAAGTTTGACTACAAATTAAGTTGACAAAGTTTGACTACAAACTAAGTTGTAGCACAAGGTTATAACTCTCATGAAACAAATTAACATTGTTATATGTTTTGAAAATCTAACCGTTGAATTGTATGTTTTTTGTGTTCTTAAAACACATGTCAAATTTTATGTCAATCGGATGTTATACGAATTTTCTTATTTTAAAATCATTACACTTCCTTCAAAATTTTAGTTAAAATTTTTCTTGTTTTTTTTTTTTTTTTTTGGTGGTAAGGACCTAATATATTGTTAACTTAACCAAAGTGTAAGGACAAAGTTTGGCTACAAACTAAGTTGTAGTACAAGGTTACAATTCTTATGAAACAAATTAACATTGTTATATGTTTTGAAAATTTAACCGTTGAATTGCATGTTTTTTGTGTTCTTAAAACACATGTCAAATTTTATGTCAATCGGATGTTATTTACTCTTCGATCTATAAACTTATTTTTTTATGTATAATTTCAGATTACAAAAACTCGAAATTTAAACATGTGATTGATGACATAATTATTGATTTTTAATATTCTTGAAATTTTGTAAATATAGGGAATATAAGAAAAAAATGTAATTAAATAGTAAATTTGTCAAAATTCACATCTAATAAAAAAATATATTGAATGAAGTTATAGTTTTAGCCTATAACCAAGCTTGTTGCCAAATTTTGTCCAAACTTTAATTATGTTAGACTTAAAAAAAATTTAGAGTTGTCACAAAAAATTTTTAAAGATAAAAAAAAAATTAAAATTTGTTAATAATTATTATTTTTTTCCTGATCGCGTGGACTCTACGTGGAGCCACCAGTGATTGGGTAAGTAACACTAATAGCCTCCCCCCTCCAAAGCTTCTCAGTATCAAACTCTCGAATTCTGAAGCTCAAAACAAAAGCTCACTGTAAAAACTTTTCAACCCTCGAATATTACCATACCACACAAACAAAACTCAAAACCCAAAAGCATTTCAAACGTGCACACCAACCCCAACATACCAATCTCCACAGTCCTAGACAAAAACCATCTTCGTGGCACACAGTTCGTCTATTCCAACTTTGCCCCTTCCCTTCTTACTACAAATTGCAAAGTGGATACGAAATTACGAACCGTGAGAAAAAAATAACACACGCGCAGGTCCCACTCCACAAAGTCCCTTCCAGCTAAGGTTGTGGAAAATTTTTCACTTTCACACAGACACACCCTCTGATCCTACCGTTATATATATACCTCTCTCCCTTATCGTTTTCTTACAAAACTTTCACATCTCTTTCGGTTTCGCACATTTGCTTTGCTTCACAAATGATGGCAACGCTTTCACAGCTCTCACTGCTTGTCTTTCTCTCATTCTTCACCACCGTTTTTTACTTCGCAGGTTCGTTATCTCCAAAATTCTCTATTATTCCGTTACTTTTGTTTTTCTTTCCTCCTTGGATTTCGAGAATATTTTTGAATTTCAGTGAAGTGAAACTTAAGCTATAGTAATTTTGTACTAATATCATTATAGATAGGAACAACAACTTGGAAGTTGTAACTGAAATCTGAAAACGAATTTTTTTAGTGTTTCCAACACGTGACGGCACGAACGCCACCGCGTCAATAAACGACGTCGCTTTGGCCGTCCGTCACTCACAGTTTTTTTTTTTCTTCTCACTCGCCCGAGTTGACTCGTTCGAGTTCAAATTGAGTTGTAACTCTTTGTGTTTTCACTGTAACAGAGTCTCAGTCATTCATCGGAGTCAATTACGGCCAAGTAGCCGACAATCTTCCACCTCCGGCGGCGACCGCGAGTCTCCTCAAATCGACGGCGATCGGAAAGGTTCGACTCTACGGCGCCGATGGTGCGATCATCAAGGCACTCGCGAACACCGGAATCGGAATCGTCATCGGAGCCGCCAACGGCGAAATTCCGACGCTGGCTTCCGATCCGAACGCGGCGACTCAGTGGGTGAACTCGAACGTGTTGGCTTACTACCCGGCTAGTAACATCACGCTCATCACCGTGGGGAACGAGGTCGTGACCTCGATGGACCAAGGCTTGATCTCGCAGCTACTTCCGGCGATGCGAAATGTCCAGAATGCCCTCAACTCGGTATCACTCGGTGGGAAAGTGAAGGTCTCGACGGTTCATTCCATGGCCGTGTTGACTCAGTCCGATCCGCCCTCGTCCGGGTTGTTCAACCCTGTTTTCCAGGACGCGTTGAAGGGCTTGTTGCAGTTCCAAAAGGACAATGGGTCTCCATTTGCGATCAATCCCTACCCTTTCTTTGCGTACCAGAGCGATTCCAGGCCTGAAACGCTGGCGTTTTGCCTTTTCCAGCCCAACGCGGGACGAGTCGACTCGGGGAATGGAATCAAATACCTGAACATGTTCGATGCTCAGGTGAGTTTTTATTTGGGTTGGGCTTACGGCCCAATATATTTTCTTTTTTTATTTTTTTTTAAAAGGTTGACGTGTAAGTCAACAAAAAAAGATTATTATAGGACAACCTTTGCATTGCACAACCTACGTAAATGTTTTGGTTTATTTTATGATTTTTGTTCCATGCTTGCCGACTAGTCCACTACTACACTGTCACTGACGTGGACTTTAACGAGATTTTGCTTTTTCTATTAAAAAAAAAAACCTTTAAAAAGAATTATATAAATTTTACTAAATATCATTTACAAATTTTAGTAACTGTGATTACTAAACGTTGTTCTAATAATGTTGTTTGTATTTTTTAAAAATATGTGTGAATAAAAAAACATATAAAAACCTGTGTAATTTTGTTTAAAAATTGAGAAATGTTACTTAAACTATCATACAAAACGGCTCCTTAATTTTTGAACTTCATGTGGCAGTAAATAGAGTTGGTGGATGTTAAAGGTATAATAAATGAATGTCTATTTTTTTTTTCTTTCTGTTTTTGCAGCAATTAGTAACTTATCAATTAGTAAATACCGAGATCAAATTATCTTAAATGGAAAAGTATACAATATTTGGGACCATGTTCTTTCTTCTCACATAAAGAGTGAGTTCCGTAATAAATTTAATTAGTACGATATATTATGTTAATGAAATGTGAGGAAATAGTGAATAATTACTCTCATTTAAAATTTAAATGCTACTAATAATTAAAGAAAATGAAATCGTAAATAGTGGAATGACTTTTTCCATTTTACTTGAAATAGAGAGGATTTTTATCCATCAAATTTAGCTTAGATTCTAGTACTCCTAATTTGCTACCTTAGTTAGATTTTTGTTAGCCTTTCTTGCAAAATTGTTGCTCCTGGTATCCATGGTAATCCTTTGTTTTTTTTCATGAAACCATGTGACCTTGGGGTGCAATTGATGTGACATATTGAGCTAGGTAATAGTAATAGGCTGCCCGTTGCAAAGTTGCAATAATGGAAGATAAGTCCTTCCAATATCTCAATTATTATTGGTTGTTGAAGAATGGACTATAAGCGGAAAAGTCACCTATCTTGATGGTTTCAAAGACTTCAAAAATTTTCACCATAGGGACCACCGAATGTCTAATTTCTATGGTGGACGTGTCACTGTGATTTTAACACATGTTGTGGGCCCTTTAGCTTACTTGTAAACTGTATCACACTCAGGAGGTAGTGAACTTTGAAGAACGGCTAGGATTATAAGGCTATATTGTTAATTATGTGCTAAACTTGGTGTCCTTTTGGTTTCATAGTCTAATTATTGGTGCATTGCATATCAGTTGCGAGCTAATTGAGTTTTAACTACTTTAATTAGTGCTTGAAAGCTGATTGATTGATTATCATTTGACAATGTGCAGGTAGATGCTGTACGTTCTGCTTTGAATTCAATGGGATTTAAGGATGTTGAGATTACGGTTGCTGAGACCGGTTGGCCATACAGTGGGGCCAGCAATGAAGTAGGACCCAGTGTGGAGAATGCAAGGGCCTACAATGGGAATTTGATTGCTCACCTTAGATCATTGGTTGGGACCCCTCTAATGCCTGGAAAATCCGTGGATACATATATCTTTGCACTGTATGATGAGGATTTGAAGACTGGACAAGCTTCCGAACGAGCATTTGGTCTTTACAAGCCTGATCTGACCATGACATATGATGTTGGTCTTTCAAAGACCAGCCAGGTGAGAAGCAAACTTTTATGTGAAGAAGTAACTTGCAATTTGTAACTTAGTGGAGTGCCTGAGAAATACTAGGAGTTTTGACTTATGAAGTGGACTAACAACCAAAGGTAGAAAAAACCAACAAAACACTGCGGGAGTGACACGTAGCTAAAGGAATAAATATGTTTCTCTTTAGGCGTGTAAAAATCACATATGTTGTGGAAACAACTTCCACTAAAATCATAAAGAGATTGCTTTTTTAAAATAGCCTTCAAAGCATGACCCAAGTTTTGGAGACTTTTTTATGATCCTAGTTTTGGTCATCAATGTGTTTTCTTAAGGGCTAGCAATATGTCTTAAGTTGTAGATAAGTTGCACATGTTAGCTAGTTGTAAGCTTTTAGAAAGCAAAGATTTCATCCTTATTAAAGAGTATTGGTGTAAAAAAGTAGAGGTAGCGACCTAAAGCATGACTTTCTGATCTGGAATTGGCTCCATTTTTAACATATGATGCACAAATGGAAATGCTTAAGAATATTTTGCATAGTCATGGATTGTGCATGTACTGGTTTAATCATTACTCAAGACCGTTAGGGTTTGTGAGAAAGTGAGTATATTTTCTGAATAAGAAAAAAATTATTGACATTAGTGCCACTTCTGAAAAAGTTGAGGGATCTTATTACAGTGTCTCTAAAGTTGCAGTCACATTCACATATCTCTTAGCTCTTACTTGCTTTAACATGAATCATCTCAATATTTATGGTTTGGAATATTTTCTGATGTTAAGGAATTCTATTTAATTTCCTCTGTAATTTGTCTGCGTGTATGGGATGTAGAAGAAACAGACATCGCATATATGCATTTCTAATCAATATAATGTGTCCTAACATTGCTTTTATTCTTGTGTGCCCTCAGACTCCATCCACTCCATCAACAACTCCATCCACTAGTCCATCAACTCCATTACCTAAACCAACAGCAACTGGCTGGTGTGTTCCTAAGAATGGCGTTTCTGATGCTCAATTGCAGGCAAATCTTGACTATGCCTGTAGCCACGGCATTGATTGCGGTCCCATCCAACCGGGGGGCGCCTGCTTTGACCCTAACACTGTATCATCACATGCTTCCTATGCCATGAATCTCTATTACCAAACCATGGGAAAGAATCCATGGAACTGTGATTTCTCACAAACGGCAGTCCTTACATCCACAAATCCTAGTAAGTGTTCTTTATTGCCATCTATATCCTTCAATTTTTTGAAACATAAAAGCAATGGTAACCTATAAATAAATAAATAAAGCAATGCTAAAATATTGAAAATTATATCATGATCCATTTGCATGCATCTTGTGTCATTGTTGGGTTTGTGTCATATGACTTAACTCTTAAGATGAACGTGGAAGAATAATTCTGGGAATATAGTCAATTTTCAATTATAGTGAAGGGACTTTAAGACAAAGGTGTGGTTCTTTTTGTGGGTTCAGAGAACAACTTTTGATATCTGATGACCCTTTTCTTCATGAGTTTAATGGAATAGGACTGGATGCTAGAGCATGGGGCCAAGGGCGTGATTCTTTTTGTGGGCTCAGTGTGCCTATGGCTTCGATTACATTATTAGAAATATAAAAGAGAACAACTTTTGATATCTGATGGCCCTTTTCTTCGTGAGTTTAATGGAATAGGACTGGATGCTAGAGCATGGGACCAAGGGCTTTCAATTTTTGTGCTATATTCCTGCCCTATATACTTTAAAACTAGCTTCTTTTGTAGAGACTGTGTTTTTGTAATTTGAGTTTTCCCTAAAACATTCCTTTCTAGTTCCTTTTTTCATTTGCTAGTCTTCTAAGTTGTATTTTCTTTATATTTATTTATTTCTTCTCTCTCTGGTTGAAGGTCACAATCCTTGCATTTATCCTGGTGGGAGTACCTGAAAGGCAGCGCAGTCTCATTAGATATATAAAAAAGAAGATTTTGTTTTTGCAGTCGTCTATCAACTAATAAATTAATAAAATTTGAGGTTGTGCCTTTTAATTCTACCTTTAATTGTAAAGGATTACTGCTTTAGTTTCGGTTTCCTACTTTAATTTGGTTGTATGTTGGCGTATCTCTGAGTCATACTTTTAAATCTTGTTCTGATAAAGTAATGTTAGCTTAAAGATAAGTGTGAGATAAAAGTGCCATTATGTCATGAGGAACTTTAGTGGCTAAAATGAGTCTTATTATAAGTTTGTGAACTATGTTTCAAGCCATCAATAATTTTACCTGTCCGTATTCGAGAGACATGGCAATATGCAACGAACATTTTCTTTTTGACTTGGTGGCTAAGCCACATGGTCCATCAAGATGATCCTCATATGAAAGAGCAAGAATTTTCCTTGCTCATCAGAAAATATCATATACAACAGATGTATGTAAAACTCTTCCCAATATGCATGTATGCATTAGTGATTTTGCATATATTCGTTACATAAGATACCACCTCCGGCTCACTACGTTAATACACATTTTTTATAGACTGCAAAAATGTTTAAAAAATGATTTCTTTTTCCTCTTCTTTTTCCATTTTTCGTCCTTTTAAGTTCGATTCATTTCCAAGTATCTTGACTACACTTTCATGATCCCTTCAACAATATTTCTATACCTAGTAAGAGGTTAGAGACTTAACTTGCACTTGAAATTGTTTTGGGATGCCTAAAAGTACTGACAGTTTCAATAATTTGGAATGTGAAAATAAAAGAAAAATAACAGTAGCTTCCATTATTCCTGCAGCCCCCACCATGTCAATAACTTACAAACATATCCAGTAAACTCATATGTGAACATACCACGTGTTTGATGTTGTGACTTTTGTTTCTTTACGTGATAATAAAACCATTCCTAGAGAGTAATTGTTTTTGTCTGAAGTGTAATCATAGCTTCTTCTCTGAAGTGTAATAGTGGTTCCTATAAAGAACGGCATTATTGATGGCTTCTCTACTATTCTCCTTTTGCGAGTGGCCTTCTTGTTTATGCTATAGAAAAAGACGAACTAGCAACACAAACACTAACAAGAACAGAAAAACTCGAAAGAAAACAAACACAAATTCTGTTTGTCAAGAATTTTACTCGAAATCAAGAATACAATCAGATGGGGTTTGGTGTTAGGAGGACTTTAAACCAAGGATTGATTCGAGATTGATGGAAATGGAAAAGTGCGATATAAAGAATGCAATTAAATTATTGGGCAACTTGCATTTACCATAAGTACACTATAATAGCTAATAAAAATTTTCTTTTCCATTTTTAGTGTTCCCTGTTTATGTGATACTTTTAAGTTTTAACTCCATGGTTATTACAATACAAGTTACCCAAAGCATGTCATTGTTTCCTCAAGTTAGGTGGTAGATTCACCGGTGTCATGTTAGACTAATCATATTTTATGGAGCTGTTAGTCGAGCTTATCCTCGTGTTCATCTTTTGCTTTCTCAGAGCATCCACACTGGCCTAGACAAAGTTTTAGGCAAATAGCAAATCTTTACTTGAGCAACTATCTTTTCTAATTTAGCTACTCACTTTCAAATACATCCTATATCTATTAAAATACTATTTCTTGTCCACTTATTGCACTTAATACAATTGCTTTCAATGGCTGAAATTGAAAGTTGAAATCAAGGTAGTCAATACCGTATCGGTCGGTATGTATCATACCAGTATGTATACCGGTATCAAAACATCAATGTTTCGTATCAGTTTAAATACCGGCCGTATCGGCTATATACTGGCCATACCGGCCAATTTTAGGCAATATCGGCCGGTATAGAATTTTTTATTTTTATTTTTAAAGTTTTGTAATTTTTGAATTTTTGTAATGACAAAATGGTAACTTATTTGCATTAACTTATTAGTATTATTTGTTTTCTTAGTATGCAATGGTAACTTTTAAGCTTTCTATATTTTATATTGTGTTTTTTTTTTCTTTTAATTGATACTAAAGTTTAAAACCATGAATAATTAGTTCTGAATTGAGGAAATGTTTTATGAAAAACTTTTATATTTATTATAATATATACACACACACATACATACATACATACATATATATATATATATATATATATATATTTAAAAATATAAAAAATAGTGGTAAATCCGAAACGGTACACCGATATTGACCGGTATCTGAAATATATTGTACCGCTGGCCAAACCGGTACAACTTCCGGTACGGTATTGACCCCCTTGGTTGAAATAAGCAAATTTCAACCTCAACTTTTAAATAAAGAATATTAAAAAAAAAAAAAAAGATAAAAAGTGAAACGGTAAAATATTTTTGTGAGAGTAGAAGGGGGTGAATTGCAAAATTCGTCAAAGATAGTGGCCATGATGGTCCACAAATCAGTCGAACTTATATTTATTAGGTTGAGTACGAGAGAGAAACTAACAATGGAAGAGAAAGACTTAAAGACATTAAAAATATGTGTTTTTGACCAACTTTGTACTAACTACTAACTAGCCTAATGCATGTTTTATTTTTTATTTTTTTTAGTTAGCAAAATTTTATTTTAATTCTCTTACCTTACATAATTAACAAAAGTGAGTCTTTTGGCTAAATATTGCTAAATTTAAAACATATTTGCGTTATAGATATTGTTCCAAGTTATTTAGGAAAATGAGGAGAGAGATTGAATTTCGGCAACACTGTTGCCGAAATTCAACAAAAAGTAGGAGAGAGAATAAGAAAAAGGAGGTGAAACAGTAACCTTGAATTTCGGCAACAATGTTGTCGAAATTCATCTGCCCAATTTTCCTGTGTTGCCTGGACGCGTGAGTGTGAGAAGTGCAATAATGAGTGGATGCCTAAAAAAAAAAAAAGTAATTGCGGCAATAGTATTGCAGAAAATGGTAGGAAAAAAAAAAGTGAATACCAAAATCTGGAGAAAAATTAAAGAAAAATATAATGTGCTACGTACATAATATTTTTACAATATTTTCACAACAAATCACAGGTAACTGGTTATTATTAATTCAAATTTAAATTTAACATTGAGATTACTATTTTAATCCAACAATAACAATAAGTAACAACCTGACACTTAGAATTTGTTGTAAAAATATTGTAAAAATTGTGTGCACTTCATTTCTAAAAAAACAAAAAAAAACAAAATTTCCCAATTGTGGCAATGGTATTGCCGAAATACCATTACCACAATTGAAAAAAAAATTAATTTTCCCAATTGTGGCAATGGTATTGCCGAAATACCAATGCCACAATTGAAAAAAAAAAAAAATCCCAATGGTATTTCGGCAATATTATTAGGTCAAACACAATTCACTTTTTTTTTTTTTTTTAATATAAGAAAGAAACATAATTCACTTGATTACTGAAGTCTGTAAGGACACAAATTGAGTCCTAAGCCCAAATAGGAAGTGGATTTTGGCCTAATAAGCCCAATACAGTGAATTTGTAGAGAATGGATTGGAAAACTAGGCTATAATGAGTTGGATAACAATTATAATGGATCCAGAAGACAATAAAGCAAAAATGGGCAAGATTTATCAAAGGAAAATTATATTCAGCACAGTCCGAGGAGATCAGTTCTTGTATATATTACTTGAAGTTGGTTACAAATACAGTTTTAATCGCTACAGTACTTCTATCTTAATTTTTCGATCCCCTTCTCTTAGGGCCTTCCCTCTAATTTATACTGTTTCTCTCTTCTCATCTCCACCCCCCATGTGGACAGTAGATTGTTTGTGTTGATCCTTGTTCCATTAGCACTCTTTGGGTGTAGTTGTAAAGCTGAAAAGCGTTGTTCAGATATCACTTCCTCATTAATGCAGCCAAAGAGTTAGCTACAGATCATTTAATGCGGTGGTAGCAGTTTTCTCTTAGATATTTCTTAGCTCCCATCTGTCCTGTACGCTCATAGTACATATCCTTATCAATAGAACTTCTTGGAACGTCATCTTGGATGATAGGACACACATTTTGATCTTTGCTTCATTTAGCTGAGGGGATATTCCTCCTTGGCCTATCATCCCTAGCCCTCTCATTTGTAGCTTACTCATGGAGCTTTGAATCTTACATCTTCAATATTGTTTATATGTTCTCGGACCACTCAACATCCTCGGCCAAGGCACAAGGCCCAATATATATACTGATGGGATAGCAAAAATTACCATTAGTGGTTCGTCCAGAGGAGTCGTCCATGATCACCAGTTAGCCAAATGGCTAGACCATCTTTGATTCGTCCAGCTATGTCGTCCCTGAGTATTGATCAATTGAATAAACCTCAGGCAATCAGGTCGGAAGAGTCGTCCATGTGCAAAGCTCGTGGACAACCACACATCAATCTATACACAAAGAGTCGTCCATGGGCAAAGCACATGGACGACCATGTAACACTCAGCAAAATTCTGGAGTTCTGGAGCGGTTAATCAACCCGCGTTTATCGCCGGTAATTTCTCCTAAGTATGTAACTTCCATCAGCGGTTACTACTTCTATAGCCGTTGGAGAAGTTATTTCCGTAATTTCAAACTTCCACGAATCTTGGGAAAGTTACTAAACCAAATAACTGTCCCAAGGTTCCCTATATAAAGGCTGGTCTGAATCAGGCACAGGTATGAGACCATTCTAACATTACTTCAATACAGTTAGAATTTCACTTGTGGGGAAGATACTAACTTAACCATCAGGGGGTTTTAGGCCTGTCCACCCCGGTCTTCTTTGATATTGTTTCTTTTTCAGGCCTTCGATACCACCTTCAGCCCATCAAAACCGAATTTTCCAGCCTACTGATTCTGTCTAGCATCATATACTTTTAAGCCCCTTATCCCTACAAAGTCCATTCATTAACTTATTAACTATCATGTTAGACTAACTTAGTTACATATTCATGTGTTTTATTGTGATTGGACCTTTATAAATTATAAAATACTACATATAATAACCTTGCGCATATATATGAGTACATTTAAAAACAATCATAATTACATATACATGTGTGTGAACAACATATGCTTATTTTATTTTAATTTATCATTTTCCATTTAAATTCAATGAAGAGCGCTATAGATAATACAAATAGTTAAACAGTTCTCCATGGTTACAATAATGACACTCCTCTCATATAAAATTCAATTCATGGTATAACCCATTATTTAAGTGAGAGATGCACTATTATTGTACATTAAAAATATTGTATAATTTGTTTAATAAATAAAGTATATTGTATCATATTCTTAGGTGATATTGGTTTTTTTAAAATGTATGGTGATATTGTTTATGGTGCAATAGGATTAAACATAATCAATCTACTTACTTAAATGGCATCATGTTTTTTTTTTTTTCTAGATGAAAGAAAAAGAAAAAGAAAAAAAAGGAGGTTTAGAAGGAAGCATTTCCTTGATAGTCGATACGCATACTCACTCCTTTCCTTTTGGTTTATCCGGAGGATTTGGCTTTAATTTGATCACTTCTCACTTTGGCTATTTGGGGAACCGAGTTGAATCAATTCAAGGGGAATTAATCCACAAAAAGATATGTTTCATTTTCCAAGGGTTTTTAGTGGTCCGAGAATAAATTCAGAAATTTAAGATACGTCGATACATTAATACTACAAATATTATTTCTTTTGTACATTTAAACAAAAATCCATTGTCGTCCAGCGGTTAGGATATCTGGCTTTCACCCAGGAGACCCGGGTTCGATTCCCGGCAATGGAACTTTTTATTTTTTTCATTATTTAATCTTTTTGTCAAACAATTATAGTTTAATTCTCCCAAATGCCTGCTCCTTTGCAATTATAAATCCAGCGGTTAATACACCAGCCCTTTAGCCAGGCCACCAAAGTTCGATTCTCAACAACTGACATCTTTAACTATTATATTTTACTTTTTCTTTTCTTCATGCATTGCAATTATAAATCATTTTAAATATTAGTAGTGACTTCAATGTTAAGACTTTTTTTTAAAAAAAAAATACCCAATGTTTAGGACTTTAGGAACACCATTTAGCATTACATAACATTGTGACATCTTTAACTATTATGTTTTACCTTTTCTTTTCTTCATGCATTGCAATTATAAATCATTTTAAATATTAGTAGTGACTTCAATGTCAAGACTTTTTTTTTTACACCCAATGTTTAGGACTTTAGGAACACTATTTAGCATTACATAACATTGTGAGACATTAGGCCTCTTAGTGTCTTCCTGACAAATAAAATAATTAGTGTAGTGCTAGCTAGGCATATAAGTTCTGATGAACATGTTGCAACTTGCAAAAGCTCATTTATATTCCTTATATGCGCAATGGGTTACACAAATTAAATATTGTTCTTAAGGAATAACTCATTATTAACACTATGATTACCAAAGATTTAAAAAAAAAAAAAAAAAAAAGCAATTTAGTCAATTTTATTATGCCATGGGTTGGTCGATTAAGCCCAGCTAGTTGAATGGGTTATACCCGTGTGCCAACATGCTACAAAAGGTTGACTTCGAATCTTTCTTTCATTGCGGACTTGTTCTTATAATGAATTGACTGGTTTTAGACCTTCTGGTTGACATTGTATCCCTGAAGTTTTAAGCGTAATGTGAGGGGAAGCCAGCATAGCCATGCAATAAGCGTGTCGAACCTAGCAATATCTGACCTGCTCTCCTAGTTGCGGTGACTTGGCCAATACCATTTGGTTTAACGTCAAATATACTCTGCACTTCAATTCTCCGATAATTGAGATTTTTTTTCAATAGAGAGTTTCAACCTATAACGTCTATTTTTGATAATAGCCTTTTATAATCAAATTAAGATATTAATCAGTTTTTGGTGTAGGCGGGGATTAAATTCCAAATTTCTTATTCAACCATAAGAGACTTTATTAGTTGAGCTTCTAAAGTGGAACATGCATTGGACTCTCACTTTGGCGAGGGTGATATTTGAGGAAATTTATTAGGTATTTTTAGAGTGTTGTGACTTGATGCTTTTAAATTTTTTTATTTTATTTTAATTATACATTCATGATATACAATACGATGAATTTAATTAGTGAAATATATTATTAATGTGAGAGAAGGGAACACCATATTACCATATTCGTAAAATACCTAAGTAATTTTTCGATATTTATAAAGATAATAACGATAACCTCGATCAACAATGCGATATAAATTACTTACATTCAATTTTATTTGTGCAATGCATAGAAAAGAAGATTAATAAATCTTTTATCTATATTAATTTCATTTTGGGTAAAACAATCATATATTAAATGGTTGTTATAAGTACTAAGGGATTGGAATAATGATTTCCAAGCATCATGTGATCTATGAAGTGTGTAGTTGAAATATCCTAGCTAACACCTTGAATGTTATTAGGCGTGTGTGAAATGTAGGTAAAAGAAAGTTGAAAATGATAAATTGGTAGGTGATTGCTTTTGCATAAGACCGCTATTGATATTAGTCACCAATTACAACTTATCATTTCAAATGTTGTTTTAAAAAATTTGAAAAAAAGTAAAAAAATTTTGTAGTTTAACTAATTGATATCTCTTGATGTTTTTAACGAAAACATTCAAGATTCTAACTTACTTCCTCTAACTATCAAATTATATAAAATAATAAAATGTTGTGAATAAAATTATTATTACTTATTTTCTTTGTGGGATTATTTTAATAGAGAGTAACTTGTGTTTTGTCCTCTTCCTTGACTTTTTTTAACTGTCTTTTTTTTTGGACAACTCCTCTTGCTTGATTTATTATGAATCATTTTGCTGATGCCATATGAGATTACATCCACCCCAAACCATACGCAAAAGAAAAATTTTTATTTTCCAAAGAGCAGTGTGAAATTGACCATTACACATGATGTCTTACAAAGTTTGAGTTTGAGTTTTTTTTTTTTTTTTTTTTTTTAATAATATTTTTTAAAGAGAGTTTTAAGCTATGACGTCTGCTCCTGATGATAGCTTTTTTATCATTAGACTAAGGCACCAGGCGATTTTTGGTGTAGGCGGGGATTGAATCTCAGATCTCTTATTCAACTATCAGAGATTTTATCAGTTGAGATAACTAAATCTACAAAAATTTAATATTTAGTACGGACAAAAAAAAGAAAAAAGGAGGTCACAACAGTTCTCCATTATAGGATAAATTTGGACTCAGATTTCATAAATGTAAACTACTATTATATATTACTATGTTAGTACTAATTTATTCAAAACAGCTAACTGACTTCTTCAACCATAACCACAACCACAACGTGTATCAAATGTGAACATTTTTGGGTTTGTTTGAATTGGAAAAACAAGGTAGTTAATAAGTCTACAGAAACGTTTTGCATGATCAATTATTAAAAAAGAATATGATTTTACACAAAATTTGTACCACAATTCTAATCAATTATAAGTAGGGTTGTATTTCAAAATAAATAAATAAATAAGTAGGGTTGTAAATGAATAAAACTATTTATGATCAGTTTGAGTTCAACTCGAAAAAAAAGCTTATTTATATTCATTTGTTTAAAAACAAGCCAAATTTAAGCATTAAGTTTAAGCTCAATTATTAAATGAGTCAAGCTCAAACATAATAATGTATTTATGAATAAACTTGTGAGCATGTGGACTTGATTATACTATATATAATATTTTATAGTATACTTGTCTAAAAAATATTTATATAAACTTAAAATTAGATTATATAAGTTTACCAATAAGTTTATATGAAACTAAATTATTATAAGATTATTAATAAAATAAATAGTCTTGTAGTAAAAATACATAGAATAGTGAAAAGGTAAAATATTTTTAGCCATAATTTCACATTATATAAGAAAAAAAAAAGAGTTAATCAAATAACTCATGATCTAGCTCGACCTTAATAATAAAATTAGACAAATTTGAATATAAAATCTTATTTGATGGTCAACTCGGCAGTTTATATCCGTAACTATATTTGATAAATAAAAAGCGAAAAATGACTATGTAAAAAGTAATTATTTAGTTATCCATAATTGACCATTTCAAAATTATTTAAAAAAGAAAAAGAAAAAGAAAGGTGACACAAGAATAGCGACAGGAGAAAAGTGGTGGTCACAATCCGAGTACTATATAAAATGTAAATTAAATTCCAATCGTCAAATGTTATACCAAATTGGGACCCAGTTGACACGGTGTCAAGCACCCAACTCATCTAGGCTGTGCGACACGTGGAAGGCTGTGGACCCGGCGGCGCCAGTCAATTCAGTCCTACACATTACTCATCATCTCACCATCTTCTCTCTCTCTCTCTCTCTCTCTCTCTCTGCGAATTTTGATCAGACTCTCTCTCTCTCTCTCTTAAGCAGGAGAGGAGCCCCCACAGGCCACAGCTCTCTTCAACTTTCCACAAACAAAAGCCCCAAAATTTTGTTTTTTTTTGATATTCTCTCTCTCTTTACTGATCTCTTACACGCAGTTCCTCTCTCATACCCAAATCGAAAACCTAAAACCCATTCCTAAATATTCAAACAAAAATGGTCGTTTTTAGTTAGTTAAGAAGTTAGTTAATTGTCGGTGGCGGTGGCGGTGGTGGTGGTGGGAGAAGAATGTCGGTTGCGGAGCTCAAAGAGCGCCACGTGGCGGCCACGGAGACTGTTAACACTCTCAGAGAGCGGCTTAAACAGAGACGCCGTTCGCTGCTCGACACTGACGGTGTGCCCAAATTTCTGTGCTCCTTTTTATTTTTTATTTATTTATTTATAATCTTTGCAATGTTTTTTGGTTTGTGTGTATTTTTCTGTGTTTCTTAGATCTGGTTGGTTTCTGTGTCGAATTTTGTACAGTTGCCGGGTACGCTAGGTCGC
This sequence comes from Quercus suber, assembly GCF_002906115.3. Classification (NCBI taxonomy): domain Eukaryota; kingdom Viridiplantae; phylum Streptophyta; class Magnoliopsida; order Fagales; family Fagaceae; genus Quercus; species Quercus suber. The sequence continues at coordinate 116,398 of NW_027070154.1, forward strand.
AGAATCGGACTCCGGTCAGTTTCGGACCAACGGATCTGGTTTGCTGTAGAACACTTCAGGGTCATACAGGCAAGGTATACNTTATTTTTATATTTTTTTTTTTTTTTTAATATATATATTTTATTATTAGTGTGTGTGTGTGTGTGTGTGTGATATAGGCATCTGATGGGTCTTGAACCCACGATCACACCCTAAACCTAATCCTTATAAGGGACGGAGGTGCTAGTTGAGGTAGAGCTTATTGGCAATAAAGAAATTGTTATTGTAAAACGAAGACATTAGAAAGCCCCAGTAGCGCCAAGTGCCTTGTAGCTCAACTAGCATATCCTAGTGTTTCCCACGAAGACATCCAGGTCCAAAACTCCCCCCGCCCCATTATATATATCTAAATATTATTAAAAAAAAGAAAAAAGAAAAAAGAAAAGAAAAGAAGGCTAGGCTCAACTTTATTAGTTGGTTTCTTGGCAACCGAACTTGTAATATTTTTACATGGAAGACACGACATAGTAATGCACACATTTTTAACCAACTCTATGATTGGAAAATTTGTTTTTCTTTTTATGATTAGTTAAACATTTCTGCTATTGGCTTGTAGTTTATGACTGTTTCTCTAGTTTCTAATTACCGCTAACAATGTTTAGTAACTGGTGCCAATTTCCAGCTGAGAACCACGTGTTTGAAAACGTATTTGATTACTATCATAGTGATGCCACTTCACAAAGATGGGGATTAGCGGAATTTATAATTATTCATAAAAAAATTTGCAGGTGTATTCATTGGATTGGACTCCTGAAAGGAACCGACTTGTTAGTGCATCTCAAGATGGCCGATTGATAGTGTGGAATGCTTTAACAAGCCAGAAGACTCATGCCATAAAGCTTCCTTGTGCATGGGTCATGACTTGTGCCTTTTCACCAACAGGCCAGTCTGTTGCCTGCGGTGGTCTTGATAGTGTATGCTCCATCTTCAACCTGAATTCCCCACTGACAGGGATGGGAATTTACCAGTTTCAAGAATGCTTAGTGGGCATAAGGGCTATGTTTCGTCCTGTCAATATGTTCCGGATCAGGATACTCACCTGGTCACCAGTTCTGGTGATCAAACATGTGTTTTGTGGATATTACTACAGGTCTCAGAACTTCTGTTTTTGGAGGTGAATTTCAGTCCGGTCACACTGCAGATGTACTAAGGTATAGGGGATTTTGAAACTACTGTCCTAAATTTTATTCTCATAATTTTATAAGAGATCATATCACACCCCCCCCCCCCCCCCCCCCACTTCTTTTATTTTGAAGTTTTGAAAGTTGAAGCATCTGCAAAAGTAGCCAATAAATATTATCATAATTGCTCTGTAAATTGGACTCAAGAAGAATTTGTTTCTAATAAAGGAACTTGCTTGACTACGTGTATTTTTTGCCAAGAGGCTTGTGGCTCAATAACATTACTCAATTGCCCCATTCTGCCCCATGGAGACAACCTGGTTCAAATCCCCCCTCCCCAATTGTGTATGCACCCATTTCGTGCTTGTGAAGATAGGCAACCAGAACTTTCAGAATCTTAAGGGAGGCTAGGGTCATTTACTTTGTAATTTTTTACCTGGAATTTTATTTTTTATTTTTTATATCTATTAGTGAATACCTGTGTACCTAATCAATTGATAGTCCATATGTCCTCTAGATTACCTAATTGCACTCGAGATTCTTCCCCTTATCTTTTGTTCATAGAATGACAATATTGCATATGTATTTTTATGTTTTGTTTAAGTGATGTTAAGGTTAGTGAACTTAAATACGTTATTATTCAAAACTTGCTAGTGGTCTTTAGACCAAATGGAACTGTTGCCCCACATGCATAAGTGGCGGAGAGGGGGTTAGACCCATTATGAGTGTGAGTGCTACCTAGCAAAAAAAAAAAAAAAAAAAAAAAGAGAAGAAAAGAGTATGTGAATACTGAGTTGTATCATTGTATGTGCCTACTATGTTAACTTTCTAGGCTTTATTTAACTTTGTTATTGTTTTGCATTCTTTCAGTGTCTCAATTAATGGAACAAATTCAAAATTGTTTGTCTCTGGTTCCTGTGATGGGACTGCTCGTATGTGGGACGCTCGTGTTGCAAGTCGAGCAGTGAAGACGTTTCACGGACATGAGGGAGATGTTAATACTGTGAAGTTCTTTCCAGATGGAAATAGATTTGGAACTGGTTCAGATGATGGAACTTGCAGGTTATTTGATATCAGAACTGGGCACCAACTCCAAGTATACTATCAGCAGCATGGTGATAATGAAGTCCCACATGTGACCTCCATTGCATTCTCTATATCAGGAAGACTTCTCTTTGCTGGATACTCAAATGGTGATTGCTATGTGTGGGACACGTTATTGGCAAAGGTATTTGGTGCATACATTTTTGTAATTCTTTTAGGCTATAGAGTGCTTATCATTGTGAGCATGAAGTAGCCTATTTTATCAATAAATTTTATTACTTATATAAAAAAGGGTACTTATGTAGCTCAATGTCAATTAGAATGTGCTTATATTTCCACCGTGGGCTAGTTTGATTATTCAGAACTTCTAAGAATGAAGCATCTAATTTGCAAGTTTAGCCTCTGTGCAGAAAGGAAAAAATGTATAGAGGGGTTATGAGAATGTGAAATCAAGTGGATCATTTGCAGGGCTTGTTAATAATTGAATTGCTCTAACTACTCACTTGCTTTGTGGCAGGTCGTCTTGAACTTGGGATCTCTCCAAAATTCACATGAGGCCCGGATTAGCTGTTTGGGTTTGTCAGCTGATGGAAGTGCCTTATGTACAGGAAGTTGGGATACAAACCTAAAGGTTAGTCTGTCTTTAGACTTGGATACGTTACTTCACTTAGGCTCCATGATGCATGAGACAGATTATCACCGGCTATAGATTTCCTGGATGTAGTTCATGTGCTAAACTAAATAAGTTTTCTTGCCTGCTAAAGTTTTACAAATACTTCCATTTTCAATTTCAACAGGTGGTTCAATACTTCTTTTTTCAGTTTCTGTATCTAAATTGTGAACCCATAAAAATATTTGAAAGAAAAATGTAAAGAATAAAAATTTGACATGGCAACTTGGAGAGAGCTTGGACAAGCAAAGAAAAATCTATGCATGGTTACGCATGAAATTAAGTCTATTAGTAACTTCCACAAATGATTTTTTTTTTTTTAAATTTTATTTAAATATTATTACTAATTTATAATATGTGGCATGTGGCAGCATAAACTCCTGAGCATGGTTATCTGAACTTTTTTTTGTCTCTTAGGAGGAAGTGACTGAATCTTATTATAGTACCTAGTTTTGTGGTGGCACTTTGTCAAATTATTGTCAGATTTCATAAGTATGCTATAATGTCGGCACATCTGGAATTAACACTGAATTATAATATTGAATATTAGAGAGACAATTTGTTTCAAGGATTGATTGATCCAAGCGTTCTGTGTGTATGTCAGCTAAAATTTGTTATTACCAGTCATGTTGTAGCACTTCACAGGTAGTTGTCTCATATTATTTTACTATTACTATGTAATCTCTTTTAGGAGGTCGTTTTCATGTTTTTCTTTCTTTTATCGGGGAATACGTGCATTTCAGTTGGTGTAATGAGCATTTTTTTAACTACCTATACTCATCTGTCTTTTAGTCTTTCTGATCTTTTTTTCTTTCTGTATGCCAGATATGGGCTTTTGGAGGGCATAGGAAGGTAATCTGATGTATTGAAGGAGAAAAATCTAACTTCTGAGTTTCTCTTTCCCGGGTCCACGGTTCTCATTTTCTTCTCATACCATTGTATCCTGGTCCTGGTAAAATGTTTGAGTCTACTATTTTACTAGGGTTTGAGAAACCTTAATCCTGTAATGTTTGTTGTAATTTAGAAAAACAATCTGTGGAGAAAGAAAAATTATTCGGTTGAGAACTTGAGCTGGAGGGACCGGTATTTTTTATCTGCATGCTGTGTATGTCTCTGATCGTTGTTTGCCCTCCTTTTCACCGATCAATGCGGCACCCTATATATATATATATTCAATCTTTAATTTATTTTTTCTCTCTTTGGGTTCTGTGCAACAAAAGTATGAAATCTTGGCTCCAATTGTGGCATTTTGAAAAGTGAAAACCCTTCATGTGTATGTACGTTTCATGGGCAATTCCAAAAATGGCAAAAAACCATTTTTCGTTTCCAACAGCAGGAGTTGCACGTCTGAGCATGAAACATTCCTTCTATGAGTACTATAATGAATGACAATCCTCAGCATGCTGATTTAGTCCCCTCATGTAAACCAGCATCGTCACTGGACTGGGCTGTACCCAAAAGAGAATTTGGTAGGAATGTCTTAGCTCTCTAAGCTTAGTTTAACGTAGGAACTAAACCGAATCCTACCTACCAATGGGAAGAGTGCAGGTTCAAACTCGGGGCTCAAATTCCCTTGGAAACGATTTGTAGCAAAAAACAACACCGTACCCAACCAGTGTGAGTACAATACAATCAGAATTGAATGCCCAATACAGCCATTTGCCATGCATAGGAGCTGTTACAGTTATTGGGTGAAATATAAATCATTTGCAAAAGGTTAGTGGTACAATGCTAAACAAAAGGTATATCAAGTATGAACCTAAATCCATATATATAATTATATCATAGGAGTTGTTTGGGTTTTGTTGTCTTTGGTGGTGTGGTGGTGGTGGTTCTGGAGAGTTTTGTTGTCTTTGGTGGTGGCTGATTTGGCTGGTTTGGTGGTGTCTTGGCTGATTTGGCTTGACTGTTGGTGGCTGCGTGTGGTGGCGGCAGCTGGGTCTCTGGTTGGTCACTTGGTTGTTATTAATGGTGGTGGTACAACCCAGAGAAGGATAGAGAGACTGGACACAATGCAGAGAAGGAATAAAATATTTATTAATATGGAGTGACAATGAACACCGTGTCAAAACCATACTAAAAGAACCATAATTCAAAATTTTAAATTCATTTTAAAAGAACCATCTTCTCTAACATAACAAAACCATATTTTATCCAAAATAATAATAATAATAATAAAAAAACCATAAAATTAAAAATTAGAATGTGTTATGCCTATTTATTATAGTGCATTCGTCTTTCATTATTATACATTTTTCTCTTTCTATATCTATCATGTCTAACTTCTTCCGTATTGATTCCATAGAACTACTATTATATTGTCTTTCTATTCTTTCTATCTCTTTTCTTATTATTCTTTTCTTTATTATACATTTTTCTCTTTTTATATCTATCATATCATCTTTTTCTTGTACTATGTGCATAGAACTATATTCTTTCTTTTCTGTCAAATTTGTTTTTAGTATCCTTAAGTCATTTCTTATCATCTTTTATATATGTCATGTTTATAGGTATATCACTAATTAAATTACTCTTTTGTCTATTATGCTAATTATCTATCATGGTTTTTACTGAATGTGATTTATGATGGGGTTCAAAGTTTTTTTTTCTAAGAGAATCGTAGCACTAACAGCAACAATAACAACAATTTGGCTGAAAGATGCCACTTGAGAGTTGAAATTAAAATTTCTCGCACAAAAGGGTCTCCATTTGACAGAATTTTTGTACCGCCTCTTCAATATGTAAACTTTCCAGGCTTCTAGTGTATTATTGTCAAGTAAATGGCAAAAGCTCTTCATTATGTAAAATTTCCAGGCTCGAAGCATATCGCTGTCAAGTAAATGGCAAAAACGGCTAAGAATAGCGAGTATGAACAATATTAAGATACAACGTTATTGACTGAGTTCGTTCTACATCAAATATGAGTATAAACCGTCAATGAACATTAAGAGTATAAGCCATCAATGAACATTTAGTGTAGAACCAAAATTTTATAATAAAAAAACACTACAGTAGAGAGAGAGAAACCTGTGTTTTTATTTTATATATATATATATATCTATAATTTTTATTTTGAGGATCTAATTTATAAGTGGATAAAATAATCTGAAAATCAACAAAAGGGTGGTCTTATTTTTTAGACAATGTTTCAGATACACAGCAAATAAGAATTAATAACAAAAATAGAAGCAAAAAAAAAAAAAAAAAAAAAGATTAAGGACGTTGATTAAAAAACCCAAACCCAGCTGTCAAAATAAGAACTTGACAAATCTAAATCGAAGGAAAGTACAAATCTAATTGGATCTTATTTTCCTTATTGGCATTTGAAAGTTTGGAACTTTGTGTGTTTAGCGGATGAATGAAGAAAATAGGGGATGCACAATCATGAGCCACAATTCCTTGTTCTATTTTTTTTTCCAAGAAATAAAACCCATTGCCTCTAACTCTCAAAGCAAACCCCAAAAATGAATTTAATTGGCTAAATCAATAGCTAAAAACCAAACACAAAATCCCTAGTATAATAGAACAAAGTTTATGTTTAAATAAATTGTTAAAACAACATTCAGAAACCAAAATCTATAGGGCAGATTTAAGGAAAATGAACGAAGAATGTGTGTGTGAGATTTAGAGGACCAGATTGAAGCAGAGAAATCCAAGGGAATCACCCTTCGTCGGATGCAAGACCCAAAGACAAAGATGAGATTTCTGGTCTTTTAAGGTGAGCGCGTGCATGTGTAGAGTAATAAGAGTGAACCAGATATGGTGCAACTCAGAAACAGCGTTGATCCTCTTAAGTGTGGTTTGACTTGATAGAGAGAAGTCATGAGAATGAGTCTCAGCAGTTCGGTTTTTTTTTTTTTTTTTTTTTTTTACAAGTTTGCTACTTTAACTAAATTCTTATAGCTCGAAAAATTATGAAATATATTTTCAATTTTCACAAATTTAACTTAATTTTTTGAGTAATGAATTATAAAAATTGAGAGAAACAACTACACCAAACAAATAAACTTGAGGTCGGGGCACATAATTTGAAAATTGACTGATGGTTTTAGCTAAACCAAACCAAGCCTAATTATCCGGGTGCTCATGCACCTTGTATTCTTTCTTGTTTTTAACTTGGTCAGAAGCTTTTGTAAGTAATCAAAGTCAAAGGGTTACTTTCGTGCATCAGTAAATTTAAATTTAATTAGAGTATGTTTGAGAGCAGCTTATTTAGTTAAAATTAAAAATATTTTACCGAAAGTATTATAGATAAAGCTAAAAGATAATTGAAATAATACAGTAAGACTTATGAATAGTATCAAAAAGTGCAATAAAACTTATAAATAGTAGCAAAAATAAACTAAATAGTAAAAAAAAACTGATTTTTTAAGTTAATGTTAAACACAACCTTAGTACGGCTATGATTATAGTTACTCCGATTATGGAAATAACACCAATAACATAAAGGGTTTAAAGATCTAAGATTATTCTGCAAAAATTTACGGAAAACCTTGCACTTTAGAAGTATGTTGTTACAACAAGCCGCTCTAGCTGCAGGCAAAATAATTTGAATTTTCAGTAAACAAAAAGAAAAAGAAAATGAAAAAGGGCAAGTAATTTGAATATAAACAAAATTTGTAAAATATTCTAGCCGCTAGCCACAATCTCGTGAATGGCATCACTGACACCTTCATCCTCAGATCTGACTGCCAATTTCATTGCCACATCCTTTGGACCATCAACCCCAAAGGAGATTCGCGCAAGCACCCTCACATTGCCTATATAAACACCAGATAATAGGCAAGTGTGTGATCTCGAATTGTTTGGGACTGCCTCCGTGCCCTGAACAACACAATCAATAAATAAATAAATGGAAGATTAATTACATCAGCCTCTTTGGGAAAAATTGCAGTTAAACAAATTTGATGTTTATAATGACAAGCTTGAGTACACAATTTTCTTTCTTAAGGAACTGACTTACACCCCAATGGACTGCAGAGGAAATAAAGGGGAGATATGAAACTAAAGCCTCAGCTTGTCATGATGTAGCCAGCCATGGTGGTGAAGTTAAGCATTACCATGGTGGTGAAGTACTACTCAGAAAACTTAAGAGACACTACTTAACACTAAATGGCCATTAAAACATATCCAAATTCTAAACATGTCATGGCCAACATATCTGGTAGTTGTTCTTTAACAAACCAGATGCAATTTTGGGAGCACTATGTGGAGAGGAAAGGATGGGATGGGAACGGAAGACCCTGCTGTTCCCCTGTTCCATTCCGTTTCACTATATGCATTCTACGGTTTTCTACCCATGTTTCCCTCATTAATTGGTCAGAATTTACATTTTTTGTCCCCTATTTCAATTAAAACAGAAATAAAAATTGTAAAATTTTATAGTTCTTTCCTTTCCATTCTTTCTTTTATAAACTTCCTACAATCATTTCTTTTGTTTATGAACTCCCAAACATGGTGTTAATTATTATCTCATATTTTTTGTGCCACCATAGAAAAGCTCATATCATCAGCCAATTCCATAACAATGACTATGAGATTGTTATAACTCTGACATGTTCCATTACGAGCAAATGATAATGCAAAGTATAAAATCCCAACTATTTACATACCTCACAGGGCTGCATGCCAAGAAGGTTGATCACAGCACTTACAGCTTCAGCCAAGCTCTCCCTTGGGCCAAGGCCGTATTCATCTACCCGCTCAAAGTCATCACCCATGCTTTCCCATGCATTTCTGAAATTGGAGACCCCCACTTTCAACATGTAATCAGCTGCTACAACCTCCAGGTCCTCTAGCTGGTATTCATCTTCAACACCATCATCCTCTGTCTCACCAGTGGTTGGATCAACCTAATAGTATTGCCAAATGCATAAGTTAATAAAACAACTATGATATGTTCATGATTGACATAAATTTTCCATATCCCATCCTTCAAACACGCTATAAACTTTTTGATCTCATTTTGATCATGATAACTTAAGAATCTATGGATGGAAACAACCTCAGATACTGCACAAGTTGTTTTAACCAAACAAAGTAGGATACTGAGACTAAAGATCCACAGCTATCAACAACCACTAGAAAATAAGCTTCTTGAGTCTTCACAAAGAAAAATTTATGATATCGTTTTCTATGTTTTTGACTAAATGAAATTAGCACATAAAGCCCATAAATTCTACAAGGAAAGAAAATAAAACCAATATGATGTTACTAGATAATAAATATCAGACTTAATTTTAGAGGCAGCAATAATATTTTTTAAAGCACCAAGAGAGGGAGAGAGATGCCAAGCATCTTCATCAGTAATGGGAGTACTCTTACCTCCTTAACAATGAATTTTAACATATTTGAAAATTTTCCCACAGCAGGGACTCCCTCTGGCTTCTCAAACGCCACGAAGGTCTGTCCAGGTGTATCATATGGAAGAGATCTAATAGGCTTGGATAAAACTTCAGCGAGTTCCTCTGCTTCCGAAGAATCCACGATGACAGTCACCTGACAGGAAGATGAATACCAGATAAGATGGGATTCCCAAATAGAATTGATAACGTTAAGTTCTGCTTTCAATAAAATAATCATACATTTTCTAGTAGTTGATCAGGAATAGTATTTGTGCAGTTGTATTGGAACACCACATTGCTATCAAAGATATGCTTCACAGCATTCACAGAGTATTCTGTTTCTGCTTCAGTCAGCTCAACAGGTGCAGAAGACTGGTAAAAACAAGAAACACAAATAATCCCAAATCAGAAACTCTGAAACATAAGTAGTAAAGAACTGATAAAAGAAAACCTGGTCATAGTACCTTAAAAAGCTTCCCAAAGTTTGCAAACTCAGGAATAGAGGAGAGCAGCTTTTCATAAGCATCCACAGTGGATATAGGTGCAGCTGGTGGAGCACCCAATCCAGTAGGCTTTTTACCTGGAGCTTTTTTCTCTGCTAGTGGTTGAGACTTGATCTCCTTGGGTACAGAGTTAATGTCAAAAGGTTCTTCTGAAGGCTCCTGTATCCATTTTAAACACATTAGATAATGATCTTATCAGCACATAAGTAAAAAGAAACTGGAGAACACATACATAAGTTTTCAAACTTGTCTCCAAATTGACCAGTGGGAGATCCAGTGACCCAAAGAGGAAGTCCTTAACATCTTTGTCAGTTTCAACAACTGAACCATCACCTCCAAGGGTATTTATATAAAGTGTTGCTCTATCACGAACCTGTGGAAATGTCAGCATATATAGCCACTTGATATAATCTAAAGGACACAAGTTCTGATAGGTTCAATATTATACAAAACAAGAACAAAAATAACAGAAAATCATATTTGATAGAAAAACCTAAGAAATTGAGCTATTATAAACTCACCTCGTCATCACTGTCAAATAGGCATCGTCTCAACAGAACAAATATGCGGGGCTGAAAAGGAATATGTCAAACAGACATCACTAACAGTCCAACCAATACAAGTCATTTATGAGCAAAAGTCAGGTAAATAATACCTTCAATGAATCAACCAGAGCACCAAACTTTGCCAATGTGCTCACAGCACTGGCCCTAACTGTTGCATTTTCAAGATGTACTCGATTGTAAATGTACCGTATATATTTGCTGGGATCTGAAGTTTTTGGCCCTTCAATCCCCAGAAAATGAAGAATCTAATAACATTCAGATCAAATGAAATTTAATTGAGATTAGATGAAAGAAGAATAGTCAAGGGCTCATTGTGTAGCAAATGATAATGAAGTACAATGCCACCTGTGTGGAAAGATAGGTGAATTCACAATCTTCAATGAACTCGCAGAGATGAAGCAACCCACTCTCTTTTGCATCAGGAATATCTCTTATGAGGATCACAATTGAATCTACGATTGCCTTTTTGTACTCAAATCCTCCTTCCTCTCTGAGGATATTGCTTAGGAAGTTCATCCTTAGGGAGAGAGAGAGAGAGAGAGATCAGCCAACATGAATCTAGACTACTGAAGAAAAAGTACTCAACAATATGTCCAAATAACAGGTGCATCAAATAAAACCTAAATTTCCAAAAAAAGTAACATAAAGCATGGAACCTATCACTCACAGAGATCTGTACTTCAATGGAAACTTCAAACACAACGATCTTATGGCTTCCACTACAACAATTTTGAACTCATCAGCAATATCTGACATAAAATTTGTTATTTGCTTCATGAGGCGGTCCACACTTGATTCATTTCCTGTCTTCAAAAGTGTGGTGATGGCAAGAGTGGCAATGCTTCTGTTCTGATCAGAAATTAAACTCTCCATATCAATGTTGCAGTTGGTGACAGCCATTGGATGTGTCATTGCCACCTACAATAATTTCAAAATTATATTAATGTCTTTGGAAAAGGATACATCAAATAAAACTCCACATAAATGGAATAACCATCTTAAGATAAGCAATAGAGTTGAGATTTTAAAATAACGTGATTAAATATCTCTGGCTCAAAATACACTTCCTCCTCCCACAAGGTTGGGTGAAGGATGACATTGTGGTTTTAGGACCCACTACATGCATGTGTAGCTTACCAAATAAAAATAAAAAAAAAGTGCTGCTTATCTCTTCAAGTTGATAATTATCGGTAGAACTTCATATCTTTTTCTTTATTTATAAATTTTACGTAATCTACCCACAAAATTACACAAGAAAACAACATCCCACCCATCACAGCAACGTTTTTCCCCTTTTTTTTGGGTATTCATGTGACCAACAAAGACATTAGAAAAAAGGGGAAAATACTTAGAAGTGCAGATGAATTTTTATAGGAGCAGAGAAAAACAGTAAACCTTGTTCAAAGTGCGGACAGCAGCAAATCTCAACACTGGCTTGGAAGAGCTTAAAAAGAGTTGAAGAACAGTAATTGCCGGAGTCAATTCTCTACTTGTGACACCATTGAGCTCTGTGATTGCTCTGGCAGCCTCAAAAATCACCATTTCAGCCTTGTGGCGCAGGCAACCCTCAAGAAAATCATAAAAAGGACGGTCCCCTGTTTGTGTGCTGCCTGACTCACGGATAACCTGCACATGGCATATTTGATAAAGGTGGGGGAAAAAAGAAAGAAGAAATCCAAACATTGAAAAACATTAGAGAGCAGATATAAACCTGACTAGTATAACGAATTAAGAGGCATTGGGCCAAAGGAGAGCGAACAGTTCCTCTTGTCAAGCTGGTAACCAACTTGCTTACAGCCAGTCGATCATTCTGCCTTATCTGCAAGTTTAAAATCACGGGGTTATATAGCCCACAAACAACCATGAAAATTACATTTTACACTTGCACACATCTAATCTAGGCATGCAAAGACAAATAATTTATAACACCCAACTATTTATCAATCTTATTTTATTTTTTTTATAAGCACCTATCTATCTTATTTTATTTCTTTAATAAATAAAAATATTAAAGGAAAAAAGGAACAAACAAACAGGCACTATAAGATAGATGTCTCTTACAACCAACTGTTTACCTAATAATGCAAGTAATTACTTTGATAACCGTGTGATCAAATCACTAGACATTTGGTTTTAATCTACCAACGTACTCTACTATCTCAATAAAACCCTGAACATAAATCAAAGCAATAATTCAGCATACCTGATGCAGCAAAGCCAGCGCATGAAACTGTACAAGGGCCGCCCTTGATTGAACAGCTTCCTGAACCTCATTACTCCACCTCTTCACAATCTCCGGGTTTGTCTGGCCAAAAGAAAAATGAGACAAAAAATTTCTCTTGAATTCTTCCTGTGTACTAGAACTGTATCCCTTATTGTGCAACATTTTCTTTATTACTGATTTTTTTTTAATCAGTAATGGAATTTGTTAATTAAAAAAAAAAAAAAAGGACAATGTAGGATGAAAAAACATATGAAACTGACTACTAAGAACAATTCAATTATAACTACTTATTAAAAAAAAAAATTATACCTGGAGCAAATGAATACCACTAACTAGGGCTGCACTTGCAACAACTGGATTCTTGTCAACAATTGCTTGTTTCAAGTAACGCTCAATCTGGGTCAGAAGGGTTCCATCCGTTATCCGACAAAGCACACGAATAGCATTTGCCCGGTACATGTCAGTCTTGCTATTCATGTCCTTCATGAGGGAGCTTGTCACAATAATAACCTTTTTACAATAAAAGAGATAAACCCTTCAGTTACCACCTCAAACAAAAAAAGGTGTACATAAAAAGCAGAATAAAACAAATCTCTAGAGAAGCAACCTCATCTGCAGAAGGAGAGAGCTCCTTTATCATCAAATACACCATTCTCCTTAACCCTATATCTCTTGACTGGAAAAGTTTAGTCACAGCAAAGAAAACTTCTGTTGCTTCGACCTATAAATTTTGACCCAAAAAAGGACATATCATCAGTAAAGGATTGGCCATACAATCACATAATTCTGCACGTTCAATCTAGCTCAAAGGTTCAAGATCCATCAGGTTCGTGTGCAATTATCAATAATAAATAAATTCACGTGCCAAAAATAATTCATTCAATCATTAGAAAAATAGAACGAATCACAAATAACATTATAAAGAAGCATGGATCTTTGAAGGAAATAAAATGCCAAGGAAACAAACACTACCTTTGTGAACGACTCTCCCTGATTCAATAGGTACAAAAGCTTTGTAATAACCTGAAAATGAAGCAACACAACAAACATAAGGATCGTTTTCCCGAAAAAACAAAATGCAGTGCAGCAATAGAATTCAGTCCATGCGAAGTGAAAAAAAACCTGAGAGCATCTCTAGGATCTAGCTGAGGGTCATTGAAAACCCTAGCTTCTTGTAACACAGCACCCTTCTCGATCCCGAGAAACGGAGAGTACTCCGCTGTAAATTAACATAATAACACACAATTAACACCAAAGTTTTCTCATTTGAGCTAGTAAATATTCACAACTATTTAAACGGTTGAGATTGAATCGCACATGATAGAATCTTAAGCTATAAGATCTAAATTACTAAGCAAAGAGAATATACTCAGATTTGATATATTTTCACTATAAACATTGTGATTTAAGCACAGAAAAAATTCTAAAACGAAACTAATCAGATCAACTAAGGTTGAACCAGATCAACATTAAATTACGCAATTAATAGCTAATCCTTTTCGAGTTTTGATCTCGAATAATGTAAAATTGATTCGCGATTTGAAATTGAAATAGCAATGAAGAAACGGATCTGGAAACCTAAATCACTGATCTAACAGATGCTATATAGAAAATTGAGAATTCAATTCAATAGGCTCAAATGGGAAAACCATTTCTGAATGCGAAAAAAGAGAGATAAGGGATTTTGAAGCATTGCGAAGAAATCAAATACCTTCGTCGTCACGATCATCGTCTTTCTTCACTAGTGGCTGAGCCATCTCTCTCTCTCTCTCTCTCTCTACGAGTCTCCGAGCTCTAGTGTGTGAAGGTTTTGAAGAGGGCTCGAAAGTAAAGAATGCTGTGTGTGTGCGTGTATTGTGTAATACACAATGTTAAATTCTTTTTTGGAGTTAGAGCTCAGAATGTGTGAGCTACGATCTGGTGCGGACGGAAGATTGTTATATTTGCTTTGGTGAAGATATTGCACGAATCGAAGTGCACCACGTCAAGAATGAGGAGGTATTGAATGTCTGAAGTGCCCCTGATTTTTCAGTGAATTTACGTGGGATTCGATGGTTGATACCCTTTGCAAGATCCAACTACCGGGCGGGGGTGACAGAGTACAGTATTTCGGGTGTGAAATGTCTGTATTGCCACACGATATAAATCCTTTTCTTTCATTAATCAATTTCAATTCTGAAAATGTCTCTCATTTATAAAATAAAGAAAATAATATTTTGATTGTTGATGCTTGAAACTAAAAACACTAGAAATATAAATTATTTTACAAAAATTTTCACAAATTATTAATGTGGTAATTAGTTATTAATAAATGAAAAAGTAATGTTATTGGTGGGCTTAAATAACAACCAATAAGAAATTTGTCATGTTAACAATTTGTAAAAATGCTGTAAAATAGTTTTTGACTATAGTATTACTCAACTAAAAATCGGTAATTATTTTTTTCAAATCCAGAGAATAAATTGTAAAAAAATAGATAAATTTCCAATTTAATAAAGTGGGAAATCTAACTTACCAAAAAAAAAAAGGTAAGAAACCTAATCTTATTTATCAGAAATTTATGGGGAATTTTTTTAAAAAAGAACTATATTTAAAATTAAAAATGTTAGTTGGACCTTTCTGTATTTGGGCCTGGGAAATAAATAATCTACTTACCATCAAACTACGCTCTATTTGTTTCAGCAATAATGTTTTCTGGAAAATGATTTATTTTCTAGAGAACATTTTCTGAAAAACTATCTCATTTTCTGGTATTTGGTAACAACCTTAAAAATGGGCTTGAAAACATTTTCTGGTGTTTGGTATCTACAAGTTTTAAAACATTTCTTGTATAATTTAAAACATGTATAATATGTGTATTGTGTAAACCCACCTAATGTAATCAATATAAATAAATAATAATAAAAATCAAGAATGAATTTGATTTTTAAACTAAAATTTTGACAACCAATACAATCAAAATTAGCTGTCCAGTTTTCATGATCTCAAATATTCATCTTGTTCATGTATATGAACAGTATTTTTGATGAGTAACGTAATAAATTTTATTAGAAAAAAACCAAGTACACTGGAAGTGTACTATAGTGGCACAAATCAAGAGCAAAATAACCATTATACCCATAAGTTCCATTTTAAATAGTTCAAAATGCCACATATGCCAAATAGTTTTACTGCAAACTAATCCAATACAAATAGTTTGATAAATACCAAAATTTGTTATAGAATTGTTGACGGATTTGTGAGGAGAAAAAAAAAAAAANCACTTGTATTAAAGGGAATCCACATTCCTACAAAAAAGGATTGAGGGGAAATCCAGATATCCTTGACATCTGATTCTCTAGTGTGATTTGCAATCAAATATGAGAATCTTTAAACATTCTTAAGAATCCTGAAACATTACCCCGTACCAAATGCCACATTAGTATTTTGCACTCATTAACTCACTTAGCAAAAAGATTAAAAAACTTAAGTTGACATATGGCAAAAAATTAGCCCTCAATTGAATTCTAATTTGGAATTTAATTGAATCTTCTCTAAATTTTGGCTTTAATTATATATATAGATTAGTAATCATTAATCTCTTTGGTATATGGAAAAATAAATACCAGAAGGTAGTAAGATTCTTTTTGATTCAATTGATCATGTCCATTTCATGGTAAAGATTTAATATTTAGAAATCTAAGAGGATGTGTCATGTCACATAATTTGAAAATTATTCCATGAAATAAAAACTAATAGTAAATTTTAAATTGCAAGATACTATCTTTATTTGGTATTTGTGGGAGGTTTGAGGATCGAAGAGGACTAGAATACAAAAAATCTCATACAATCCCACCTAGAGAAGTGTATCTGCCCTGAAGACTTCACTGACCTGAGGATGAGAGGGGATACAAGATATTGTTTCATGAAAGCTCGCGGAGAAGAGAAAGGTGGGAGGAAGCTTCCTAGAAAGGTATACCTCCCCCCTCCGCATTGAATGTCTTGCAACAACCTTATTAGCTGCATTAATGAGGAAGTGACATCTGAATAGTGATTCCACAACTAGCAGCCCCTTCTACCACTTTCAAAAGAACTCTGATGTGACAAGTATCTTGAGAATAGCCATAAGGCACATAGGTGAAAGGCTGAGATGTAAGAAAGAAAGATATATAAGGGAGGGGGACCTCCCAGATAGGGGGTTGAACATTTTTTCCTAAAAGATGGAGAGAGAAAGATAAATAGGGGAAATTTTGTGTAAGGTCTAGAAAGTTCATGCATAAGAGCCCAACCTTCGAACAAACCTGAGGGGAGTACTATTCTTAATAAATACTTGAATTACTTCTCTCTATTACTGTGTACTTTTTGGCCTTAAACTTGTGCTTAGTTTTGGATTGCACCTGAGCTTTTTTCCCACTCTCTGTAAAAATTTTATTATTTGGGCTTGGTTTGAAGGATAAGGCATCACTATTCTTAATAGGCTTGGGCCTCTAATTTCCTAGTACCTACAGTATTAGTTCAGCATTTAACTTTTATGTAAAGTTTTTAAAATCTTTTTTTTTTCTCACATTTTTAAAGTACAAGTATATTTTAACATACTTTCAGTAAAAAATTAAATAAGTTGTGCCAAATGCATACTATGTATGCTCTTAGATTTTTTTTTTTAATCAAATTAATCAAAATGAATCATCTCTAGACAAATCTGTCAAAGCAATTTTTTTTTTTTTTTGGTAAACTGGGAATTTTATTCAACTAAAAAGAACCTGAAACATTTGAAATAGGACAGAGCCTCATCTGAGACAGCCCATACAAATCCGAAAGAAAAGCATTCAAAATACAAGGGGGAGGAGAGTTGAGGAACATAAAATTAGGGACATGGGAGCAACCTAGTCTAGCTAGAGCATCAGCGCACCAGTTAGCTTCGCAATAGCAGTGGGACACTTTGACTTGAGGAAATTGGGAGAGGAGAAGCCTGCAGTCAGATACAATAGCAGCATTATCATTCTTCAAGGTTTCGGCATTATGCATCAAGTCAGCAACTACTTTTGCATCCAAATCGATTTCTAGAGCACTAATCTGCATATTCAGACACATGTTGAGTCCATCTCTAAAAGCCCAAAGCTCTGCAACAAAGTTTGTGGCTATCCCAATCTTCCTTGTAAAGGCTTTAATCCAGGTACCTGACTCACTGCGAAGAATGTCGCCTCCACTAGCCATTCCAGGATTATCTAATGAAGAGCCATCTGTGTTTAGTTTATGCCAAACCCTATTTGGCCTTTCCCATCGAATATTCCTTTCAATCCGAGGTTGTCTGGTTATGGTATTCTGCCATGTTGCTTCAATCCGAACTTGGAAAGCAATGAAAAAGGAATGGATGTTTTCAATAGGGGCACAAGATGGAGTCTTGGCCGGGATAGCACCTTGAGGTTTTGGTATGATTCTTGGACTTCGAATGGCCCTCTCAGGTCTATTATTCAAGGCCTCTTTATCAAGGAAGAGGAGGAGATAAAGGTTAAAGATCTTGCTTCACTTGAAGGCTGGGATTGGGGAAAGCTTTCTCTGATTCTTCCTCCAAAAATTTGCCTGGAAATTCAGGCGATGCCTTGTTCTCATTTTGCAAATGAGGAAGACAGAATCATTTGGAACGTAACAGCTAATGGGAATTTTAATCTCAGCTCTGCATATCTCCTTGCTAATGGGGAAGCCTCTCAATTTTTTAATGGTAAATGGATATGGAAGCTAAAAGTGTTGCCAAGGATTCAATCCTTTATATGGATGTGTTTTCATAACAGCATAGCAACCCAAGAAAGGCTAGCTTCTAGAGGGCTACAAGTGGACACAGTCTGCCCGATATGCAACCTCCATCCAGAGACTGTTCTTCACTTGTTGAGGGACTGCCATGTTGTTGCAAATTGTTGGCAGAGCCTCGGAATGGGGGGCCTAAACACTGATTTTTACTCTTTGGACCTTTGTAGTTGGTTGGAAAACAACTGTAAAACAACTTCAGCTTCAAACCACCTTCAGATCTCTTGGAGTTTCATTTTTGCCGTTGGTATATGGACTCTTTGGAACCATCGTAACAGGGTGGCTTTTAAGAATATGCCTGCTAGTGAAGCCATTCACAAAGATGTAATTCACAGGGCAGTGGAGTATGCCCTTGTTGCTCAAAATTTGTCAAAGCAATTACAAACTACGTACCATATGATTCACTTCTACATATTCGTCCCAAAATATATATTTGTAGGACGACAACTACACCTTAACAAACCAAAAATGTCACCTCTATAACTATTTTTAAAGTATGAAGGACTTGGTTTAGATTTATTTTAATGGAGTATTGGACCCAATCTTTACCTGCATATGGATTGTGTGCAAATGTTGTCTTGAAGAGCTGGGAAATGCACCAAACTGCAAAAGGTTCAACTTGGATCTTGGGGTAGGGAGGGGGAGGGGGAGGGGGGGGGGTGATTGGATTTAGTACAATAAGCACATATTTTGAGGATGGCCTTTAAAAAAAAAAAGTTGTTTGGTTCCAAGGAGAGGAGAAAGGGAGATTAACTAGTGGCGTCTCCTTCATGAGACATAGTGCCTATTTGGGAACAGTTTATCCAGCTTTTTACTGAAATTTTTTTGTTGAACATGTGCTAAAGTATACTTGTCCTTTGAAAAAATTTGAAAAAGTGAGAAAAAGCAGAAAAATATAAAGTTTTAAAAAGCTGTACATAAAAATTAAAAAGTTAAAATTAAAAGCTGAAGCCGATGCTAAACAGGCTTTATGTCTCAGCTGATTGTAGTCCAACAGATGGCTCAAAATTTTGGATAATACAATTGCAACTACTGAAATTCACTTGTGATCAATTGACAATCATCATGGTATAAGTGTAACAGAAAATATATATATGAACTGCAATTAAAGTTCCGTAAAGAACCAACGGCTAGTATAGCATAAGCAAAACAATAGATGTTGATCATAGAGCTTGTCTTACACCATGGGAAAAAGTTTCCACCCTAAAAAAATGCTCCAATAAGACGAATAGAAGCCTCTTCATCCTGGTTGACGAAATGCACAACCACATCTGCCTCTTTCTCCTTCTTTAGTTTTGGTTTGAGCAAGATTAAATCCAAATTGTTTAACAACTAATGTATAGAAAAGCCAGCCTTTAATAATTTTCAGCCTTTAACAGAAGACCTATATATGTCAAACTTTTGATGGCATTTTTCTCAATAGACTAGAAGAAAATAATCCCTTCATGATCTTGCAATTCTTCAACAGCAGCTTCCAAATTTGTGTAGGACTAATTGGTGACAATCCATATTCAAATGGTTAACCTGTAAAGAGTATTGCTCATTAACTGTAGAGTGTTACTGGTACAGCTTTTGCATTAACTGAAAAGCTCTTTAGCGTTTTGAGAATTTGGCAAAATTCCAGTGAATATTGAATTCAAGAATAGTGAACTCAATCTAGAGCTAGTCTTGCAGCTATTTTCAGTAAGGACCTCCTTAAAGCTTTTAAAGGAGTTTTATATAAGCACTTTTCAATCCTTCCAAAAGCCAAACCAGACAAGCCCCATCTGTCTCAAAATTGCTCACCAATTCCAAACCACATTTATATCAATCATCTTATATATCTTAGTACATATATAAATAAGCTACCTCCAAATAAATTGTTTTACATAAGATTCAGTATCAGTAGTCGGTACAAACAAACAATTCCATTAATGATCATGGCAACAAAACATGACAATGTAAAATAAACAGTATTTACTAACAAGTTCACTAATAAACAGCTGAAGTTACGAAACCGCACGACTCATGATGCAATGCTGAATGTCATGTCTTGAACATTGGTTAGAGCCTTCGATGTATCTGGCATTTTACCATCATTTTGACAAAGAATAGCATGTTACTGGTAACCCCAATTTTGGAGAGTCTGGACTCCAAAAGGATCACACTTTATCGTCTGTTATTTTGAAAGTTAGAGTTTAATCTGTGACTGTGCCTTGCTAGAGCGACCACTGCTGCTTGAGGAGGAAGGATCGAGCCCATACTCGCTTGTTGCACCATATTCACTGCTCGCATATTCCTGGCTGTTAGTGTTCGGTGCCACCTTCTTAATCTTCTTCATGTCTGCGCTGTATGAGCCAGCATCATATTCAGAGCTACTAGAGCCAAAGAATCCACTGCTGCTGGGTCTCATTCCATCAGTCAAGTCTTCATGTGAGGCATCGCCTTCCAAGGTACGTACAATCTGTTCCATAAATATTTCATTAATACCAATCCTTTCCATATCAATTAACTCATATTGATGTAACATTAATGTAAGTAGTTAAAATATTGCTAGTCTGTGGTTACAAATGTTGAATAAGCCTAATACAGAAACAGAAAAATAAAAAAAAAATTTGTACAATGTGAAGGATATGAGCAAAAGAAACCAATAGAAGTTATTTAGACAAGTATAAACTGACTTAGATAACAATTGAGACAGATAAGAAAGAACCATGTCAGAATCTTGAATTGAACATGAAAGAAAAAGTAAATCTAAGTGCAAATTGAATTCAGGTTGCTATTAAGATAGAGCAAGGCCTAGAAGGTCCCATTAAAAGTCAATGTATTGTTTCTTGAACTTGTTTACAAGTACACATTCATATATATATACACATATACATACCTGGCTCATTTTGGGTCGCCTTCTTGAAGAATGCCTTATGCTTGCAGCAGCACATGCCACCATGCGTGCCATTTCCTGGGGGACATAATTGTTCTCCATAAGACGGTCTGCCAACTCGTCATAGTTCCCGTCCTGCATTGCTCGGGCACAAATTGGTCTGGCCTGTTGATACATAAACCAAACAATATGAAAACATCGGAATTAATTACTTTTTTGTAATTAGATGATACAATAGTTTGTAAGACTTAGGTAATAAAATTAATTTCTAGTGTCCTTAACATCACTCTGATATAAAAGCACGCAATGGAAAAATAACTAAATGCTTTTCTGTTAAGGGGAGTGTTCAAACCCAGTCTACTAAGCTGTCCTCCATGTCGCCGGAGGGATCCACAGGACGCCTTCCAGTTATCAGTTCCAACAGCATAACGCCAAACGAGAAAACATCAGATTTCTCAGTTAGCTTGCCACTTGATGCATACTCAGGAGCCAAATAACTGCATTTGTAGATAAAATAATAATCCAAGTCAACAAATTACAATCAATTTTCATTCTATAATCTATACTGAGGTTGTATTTGGTGTTAGTGAAAATTTTATCCCTTAAATGTTTTCAAAATGAACGTAAATTGTAAAGGAAAGTGGTGGTTCCAAAAATGAAATTTATCTTTATTAAGAATTTACCCAAATGTTCCCATGACGCGAGTAGACACATGAGTGTAGTTGTCTTGAGTTAGCTTTGCCAATCCAAAATCTGCCACCTGATTAAGTCATGAATCAACTTACATCAATCAGTTGATAACAATTAACAGATACAAACATTAATACAGCGTTAAATTTAACAATGTTGCACATAGCTTTTCTTAATTCACAGACACAAGCATTATTAATATTATACACGAGTAGAATCTTCTCTTTTCTTTGCATGATATTTTTATATGGATTAAGGCAATAAATGTAGCAATATTGCACATACCTTGGCTTCAAAATTATGGTCAAGTAGAATATTGGAAGCTTTAATGTCCCGGTGGATAATGCGAGGGTGACCTACATGTATCAAGCAGATTAATATGAGAGATTAAGAGTCTGTTTGGGAACAGTTTATTTAACTGAAACTGAAAACTTTTTACTAAAAGTACTGTAAATAAAACTAAAAGGTAGTTGAAAAAGTAAAGTAAAACCCATAAATAATACTAAAAAGTGCAATGAAACACATAAATAATAGCAAAAATAATCTAAATAAAAGCAAAAATAAACTAAATAGTAAAAAAGCTACCAACACCAGACACAACCTAAGTGAAAAAAGTATTCTCAAATATATGAATCAAAAAGTGTATTTAATGTCATATATTTGAGAATACTTTTTCACTTAGGTTGTGTTTGGCATTGGTAGCTTTTGATTCATAATATTTAATCTCAACTGTAAAATTGATCCGTTTCCTAATACCCTATATGAGGGGTTTTTTAGGATAGATCTTATGGGATTCACTTTTACGTGAGAATGAAATGCAGTTGATAATTTTAAGAGTAAGAGGCTAATGTAAAAGTCACTTACAATCTTCATGCAGGTAAGCAAGCCCTTTGGCTGCTCCTAATGCGATTTTAATTCTGGTAGCCCAATCCATGGTTGGGACACCCTTCCCTGCACATGATTTCGACAGAAAAATCGTTAACCTTTCAAATGTATTTATAATGACTAAAAATATGATATGACATTAACCAAAATAAACTAACATTAATGGGACGATCAGTACTATAAAGCATACCATGAAGGTGCTGATCAAGGTTGCCATTGGGAACAAATTCATAAACCAACATCTTTCTTCCTCCAGAAATGCAATACCCAACAAGTGACACAAGGTGGCGATGATGGACACGGCTAATAATCTCAACCTCGGCTTGAAACTCTCGCTCTCCTTGTCCACTACCTGATTTGAGACTCTTGACCGCGATCTCTTTCCCATTTGGTAATACCCCTTTATGCACGTAACCAAATCCTCCTTGACCTAATAGGTTAGCCGCAGTGAAGCCCCCGGTTGCAACTGCTAGCTCATCATAGGAGAAGTTGCTCTGACTGAATCCAAGAGCCACAGAAGGGTGTGGGGGTGGCAATGCTGGACGTTGGGGACCAGAGAAGTTGGAAGAACTCATCTCACTACTATTATTGAATGCCGGGGGTGGTGGGGGAGGTGGCGATGGCCAATTTCCATGGCTTGCCGGGGGCGGAGTTATGTTAACAACGTGGTCGCTAGGTTTGGATCCGTTGGTCCATGGTGAAGGTGGACCGTTGTAATATTCATGACCTGCACTTAACAAAAGTTGTGTGCTTGAGGATTTGGCTTTGAGACAAATTTCTCAAAATTTCAAGGATGTTTGGCAGAGGACTTTGAGTAATGTTGTTTGTAATTTCTTGAAATAAGTGTAAGAATATGTGTAATGTTGTTTAAAATGTAAAAATGTGAGTTTACACTTGTCTACCAAACAGATCTTTCTACAATGGAAAGGATACTTTTTCAACTTTTCAAAATCTTTTTTTATTTATTTAATAATTGCTAACATGATTAGTGCATAACTAAATATTATTGGTAGATATATGTGAAAATGATATTTCAATCAGAACTATCACTTTAATAAGTTGTAAAAAATTAATGAAAAATTTTGTGTCCCTATTATTACTATCGTTTTAACATGGTTGAATGTGCGGTTGGATGACTGTATGGTATATTTATATGTTTGTCTTTTCCAACCATCCAAACCTCATGAATCTAATAGAGCAAACACCAATTCAAACTTTAATACATCTTAAAAAAAACTCTTACTTCCCCAAACCCCTGAAAGATAAAATATGTATAACATTAATCTTTTATTTTTTTTATGATATAATTATATCAATAGTTTCTTGATCTCTCATCCCCCCCTCCCCTCCTCTTGAGGCAATACTTATTGAAGGAAAAAATAATAATCAACTAGTTTTGAACGTATATGAGAGATCAATCTACAAAATACTCTATTTTATGTATCATACTTATCTAATTTAAACCGTTAATATATATTATTATAATAATAGATGAATGATTAAAATTACATAAGTTGAAAAAAAAAAAAAAAAGTGGACGTACCCCCGCCGTATAATTGTGGTGAAAATTCAAATTTTTTTTTTTGAGCAGCAGTTCAAATTTTATTTGAAATGTATATATGAGAGATAAATTTCTTTCATGTCATGAGAAATTTGTTCTCTAAGAATTGAGTCCCATCCTAACCAATTCTTAATGCAGTAAAACTTTCATGAGAATAAGAGCTTGATAATTAAATACCTTTGGACGGGTGAGAAGAAGGGTAGTACTGAATCTGATCCTCCTCCTTCTTCTTCTTCCTTCTTCTGCATACCAAGAAGAGCAGAAGCATTACTAAAAGCAACAACCCTGACCCGACCGCAACTCCAATTATGATAGGCAGCTTGGACGAAGAAGAATCCTTGGACCCTACTGCGTCATCAGAAGTTGAAGAGCTTTTAGGCGGCGGTGGCGACTTGTGTGGTGGTGAGAGTTGTCGTGGCGGAGGAGGAGGTGACCGAGAAGAATTTCTCTGTGAAGGAGGTGGTGGTGGTGGCGGAGGAGGCGGAGATGAAGGTGGTGTTGATGAACCATTGTTACTACCATTGTTATTTGAAGGTGGGGGAGGAGGACTAGTGTTTGAATTTTGCGGGGGTGGTGCAGAAGGCGTGTTATCAGGCGGAGGGGCGGTTGGCGATGGCGGCGGTGGTGATGGTGATGGTGATGGTGGAGGAGATTCTTTTGGTGGTGGAGAAGTGGGCGGTGGAGGCGGTGGTGATGAAGATGGTGGCGGCGATGATTTTGGTGGGGGCGATGTTGATGGTGGGGGTGTTGCTGGTGGTGGTGCTGGCGCTGGTGGTGGTGGTGGAGGTGGAGAATTCGATGGTGGGGAAGGCGGAGAACCTGTTGGAGAAGGTGATTCAGAAGACATTGGTGGAGTTTCCGACCAAGTTTATCATCAAAAGGTGCCGGACAAACCCCACCGATCCTCCAAATAACGAGTCACCTCTGAATCACGCATTCATGCAACAAAGAGAACAAAATCAAAGGTAAACAAATGACATTAACAATTTATATACCAAGAAATTAATAATAAACCTGTCTAAGAGAGAATTAATGAATGTTAGATACGTTTAAGTTCATAGAGTATAAAATACCATCCACAACACAAAATAGCACCATCTTAGCCGTGAGGAAAACAACCACATACAATCTAATCGAAGTCATTTCTTAATTCTCATCATTATTTATTTGCATCAACTTGGGTTTTTTTTCCTTTTCTTTTTCTTTCTTTTTTCAGAGAAAGAAAGAAGAATTAGGGTGTACCTGTTCAGATTTTGGAGAAGGGCAGGAAGACTCTCAAAGGGATGAGACAAAAACGATGGTGCGTGCTAATAGTACCAATGAAAGAAACGAAGAAACCGTGTCACCTTCCCCGCATCACCTCCTACAAACTAGGGCATCTTAGGTATGAATTTCTATTTTTAACCTAGAGGTTATATTCTGGAATAATTTTGCTATTTTTGTGTTGAACTTTCTGTTAACACAACTTGCATTACATATATATATATATATATATACACGTTCTGTTTTACACCTACAATTACAATATATACCATTATTTTGGATGGCTATGATGTTGCTAATTAATTTTGTGTGGAATTATAAAGGGACCATATATTGTTAACAAAGCTTAACAAAGCTAACTTCCATTTCTTGAATATTCATCTCGATTTGGACTTTCTGGTTCAGGGTTAGTTACTTATTACAATTTTTTGTACCCATACATGGCCTCTGCTGTGAATTTCCAGATCGAGTATCGATTATCCAGGTCATTACATGTAATGACCTAGTTAATGTGTCATCACTCTCCACCTAACGAGATGCTTAGCAACAAACGGTAACACAAGGACAAAAATTAATTAAGGGAATGTGGTCAAATTCTTACAGAGGGGCAAGTGGTAGTTGAGGCCTTTGTTAATTAGAATTTTAGTGTTAGAAATTATCATTCATACACACACAAAAGTTTGTGGATGAATGCTTTTCCTATAATGAAAATTTTCAATAATATGGTCTTTTTCATTTAAGGGAATTAATGCTCTTTTTTTTTTCTTTTTTTTTTAAGAGTCTGTTTAGTTTGAGAGGAAAAGTAAAAGGATAGAAAATAGGAGATGATAGAAGAATGGGAGAATAGAAGAGACTTAATTTTCTCCTGTTTGTGTTTGGTTGAGATGATGAAAAAGTGGAGAAATGGTAAACTTATTTGTTTGGTTAAGAAAAAAAAAATGAGAGGATGAAAATGAAATTGGTATAAATTTACAATTATATTTTCATTAAATAAAATAAAAATATAACACATTTTTATTTTTAAAAAAATTGTGTATGGACACTTAAATTTTTTTTTTTTTAAATAGCACAAGCCAAAGGAAGATGAGTACCAAAAAAAAAAAAAAAAAACCCCCCCCCCCCCCCCCCCCCCAAAGTTTTCTCCTTATTTTGGGGAGAACATTTTGGTGGACGCGGAGAGAAAAAACTTGTACCCTGCCACTTTTTTTCCCTTCCCCCTCCTAACCAAACAACCACTTAAAATGCTATCTCTTCACTTTTCTCTCCTAAATTTTTAAATCTCCCTAAAGTCCCTCCAAACAAACATACCCTTAATATTTTGTTTGTTTTGAAGTAAAATATTTTCCCATTTTTCATGTGTTTGTTGCAGGTGAAATGTAGTCAAACTTATAAAATATTTTCCATTAATCATAAATTTTTTTTATTATAAAAAGTTGGAGAACGTTTTACCTTTAAAATATTGGTAAAATATTTTACAAAAACACATAGTGGATTCCTTAACCCCATTTGGTGGCTACGTCACCGGTCTGGCGGGTTAGGCAACCAGTGATGGTAAGAGCTGCTACTCTAGCATTCGGTGCTAGCAGTCGAGTGGTCGGGGCCACCGTTTCATTGACAAGTGCCAAAAGTTCAATGACTGGAATCGTCACTCTAGTGGCCTATGCCATGTTTGAAGGTTGGAGCTAGATGTCCGATAATTGAAGCCGTTGTTTCGACCACAAGTGTTGTCAATCCGATCACCAAAAACTTCACTCAACAGTGGTCGCCGGTAGTCCAATCACAGGACCTTTGACACCAATAGATTATGTGGCTGAGGTAGAGCAAAAGCCTTACCTAGAAGCTTCACTTTTCTCTTATCTTCTCTTCTATGTTTATTTTTTTGTGTGTGTGTGTGTGTGTGTGTGTGTGTGTGTGAGAGAGAGAGAGAGAGAGAGTATCCAGTGGTTCAATGAACCACCCAAACCAACCTGAGGCCTAGTGGGTGGACCCAAAACCCATGGTCGGTCGAATTCGGGCCTTTCTTTAACCAAAACCAATTAGTTGGTTTAGGTAGTGGGTTAAGGAATTAAAAACCCGTATTACCTAAACTGATCGATAGTTTCAGATTTTTTTTTAAATATATTATTTTTTTGGGTCTGTGAAGTGATAAGACAACCCGTGTATAGCCTTTGCCCTCTCCTCTATGCTCTGAGTTCTGAATAGTTTAAACTTACACACTAACTAAAGAGTGCATGTAAAGCCAAAATCAAATCAAACAGCTCAATATCAAATCAAATAGAGTTTCAGACTTTTCAGTCTTCCTTCACTCCACTCTTAGAGTCTCAACTCTCAACTCTCAACACTCTACGGCTCAATGTCATTCAAATCAAAGTTTCAAACTCTTCAGACTTCCACACAACCCCTAGCTGCCTCTCTATGCTCTTCAAACTTTTCAATCTCTCTGTTCTCTCTATGCTCTTTCTCTCCAAACCCTAGATGCCACCACTCATTCCTCTCCAAACCCTAGCTACTGCCGCCACTTATCTTCCTCTCCATACCTTTGCTATGGCCTCTGCCCTATCACCAGACTGCTACTTCCTCGCCTCACTTTCTTTCCACCATGGGTTGAGTCTCAGCCTCTTGGTCTCAGCTTCTTAGTATCAAGTATTATTTCTTCATTTTTCATCTCTCTGTTTCTCTATTTTGATATATGGGTTTATCATTTTGTTCAAATCATGTAAAACTCTAGGATTATAGTTGTGACTTGTAAGAAATTGCTAAGCCACATAGTTGCACGTGCTTGAGAAGTGAGCCTCTATATGTATTTGCTAATGTGAAAATTGTACATGTTATCTAAAGCTTTAAGCTAATATACGTGTGGTAAATTGTAGAATCCTAGAATGGAGTTTTGAAAAGTGAGTGTCCTGTTGGATGTACTGACTTGTGAAATAAATTGTTCATTCATCTTGCTAGAGGGGATGGGGATTAAAAGAAAGAAAAAAAATCAGGCTGCTGTCAAAGGCCCTAAGGCCATTATAATTGATAGTCCTCTTACTCCTTATATTTATTGGTTTTATTTGATTTTTTGGGTTATATATTTGAGTTTTCACTTTTTAAAGATGAAACCTTGATTCAAAAAGATGAAATCCTAAAATATTTTTTATTTTTTATTTTGTTTATCCTAAAAAGGGCCCTTTTACTGTGGGTACCATAGGAGTGCTTCACACGTCCTAGGCCTGCTAGGCGTGCTTGGCATTCACCTAGGCGTGCTTGGCAACCACCTAGGCCGTCCTCGGATAGCCTTGCAACGTCCTCGTCATGCTTTGCATTCACCTCGGCATGCTTGGCATTCACCTCGAACGGTGTCCTAGGAGTCCTACATCGAAGGAAACCCCTCATCCCCCACTTACTGCCCTATAAGCTTTGAAGCGAAGGAAGTAGTGTACCATTAGTTTATAGTTATTCGACCTTTTATTGTGGGTACCATAGGAGTGCTTCACACATCCTAGGCCTGCTAGGCGTGCTTGGCATTCACCTAGGCATGCTTGGTAATAGAGATTTTAATAATAAATTGAATTTAGAATTTTTTTTTTTAATAACTTAAATTGAAGAAACCATTGTAATAACTTGATACTAGTTATATATTTTGCGATATATTATAATAGAAATTTCAAAGAGATGGCTTATTGCAACAAATTTTACATTGCAATAACTAAAATATCAATTATTTTACAATCTATTGCAATGACAAACATGAAGCTGCAATGAATATATTATTACAATGATCTAATTTCAATTATTTTACAATATATTGTAAGAGAAAATATGAAAAAAATAACTATTACAATAAATTTACTGTTGCAATAATTTGAACCCAAATTATTTTTGTCAATTCTTTACAATCTATTGTAATAAAATTTAAGAAATAATAGCATATTGCTACAAAATATTCAAAGTAATAAATTTTTTATTGCAATACAAATATATTATTACATCAAAATTTTCATTAAAATATTTAAGACCTTTCTTTAACATTGTCTAGAAAGAAACTTTGTTCAAAGTCACCAACATATGTATTATTTTTGTTAATTTTGACAATTTGAGGTCTGATTTATTATTTTGGCTTACTATTTTGAAGATTTGTTTGAAGGCAAATGAAAGAGATGTGTATGAGTTCTTCTCAAAGGCTGGCAAGGTTGGTATTGCCATTTTTTTTTTTTTGGTTCGTAGTTTATATAATTATATTTAGCTATCCCTAAAAGATGGTGTTGGATGGCAAGATCATAGGTTCAAAAGTCAAAATCCTCTGGGTGCATGTGTAACTTAATGAATAGAAAAACAACTATTATAGAGTAGGTAAGGGAGGAGTTGTAGGGTTCTCACTAGCAGTTTGTGCATCTGTGGAGCTAACATATTCTGCCTCTTCAAGAAGATAGGCCTGAAGCTCATTACCCTGTTTTATCATATTGCCATCCTAATTCTCAAATTTGACATTTGCCTTACTTAAATGCACACAAACAAAATCTGGAGTAAGTGACTCCCACTTGTTTAGGCTATGATCCGTTGTAAAATGAGGTAGAAAGTGTTCAGTTTCAACTCTGTATTTAATTCTATCCGTTGTTCACATCCTCCCTTGAGTGTTGAGGAATGTTTCTCTATGAGTTGATTTTTCTTTTTTTCTCACACTCCAATGTAAATTGTTATCTTTTTTCCTTGTCTCTCATCTTTCTAATATCTGGAGAGCACAATTTTCAGGTTCGAGACGTACTCCTTATAATGGACCGCAATTCAAGACGATTCAAGGGAGTTGGGTGTGTTTTATTTTCCCTGAATACATCTTAGTTGAAATTGTTTTGCAATTCACATACATACATAGATACATACATAAACATAATAAATAAATGTTAAATTTCTGGAAATTTTATATTGTATTAAATCCTAAAATTGCTGCTACATTTTTGTTTTTCAGTTCAATAAATGAAGTTGTTTCATTAAAGAAAGTAAACCTTCTACTACCGTAGATATGGGATTTGCAAAAAATTACAGTAGATATGGGATTTGCAGAAATTTGCGCCACATAGGTTTGGAGATCCATCTGTATTGTAAACAGAAGAAAAAAAAAATAGTCTATAAAAATAAATAGAATGTTTTGTTTGCCATAGCTAGGATAAAACCTGAGTGGCACCAGTCCAAAATCTGGCAGAATGAATGTTGTCATATTATGTTCACCTTTGATTTATATCATTTAGGGGAAAAGTTCTGATCAGAACTTGGGAAAAGTGATTTGCAAGGACCCTAGTTTCTTGTAGTAGAATATTTTAGATATTAGATATAGTGTGATACAACATTAATGTAACGTTCCAAAATCATAAGCAATAAAAGTCTATTTAATCTAAATGATCCATAAAAATATATTAAATAAAAGAAACCAGCAACCTTAAATCTTATCATAAATGTCAAAGCTCTAATTCACCAAGACAAAACAACCTCAAAATAATTCTCCAATACAATGTTTAATGCCATAAAAATAATAATAAAATCCTCAATTCCACAAAATAGTTTGTAACTGCTGTCCCCTAAGAATCTCTACTCCAATAATCCCTCTAACGTATCTGTAATGGGAAATAAGAGGGGAGGGGGGGGGGGGGGGGGGATTTTATCATCAAATATTTCACATAAAAAGAATATCTTTACATTGTGAGCCATCATAATATATATATATATATATATATATATATATCAATACCATCATATAAACAAATTCCTAGGCTTTTCTCGTGATCACGTTTACACCCTGTTGATAAGGTTGTGTTGTCCCCTTTTTGGGACTGGAACCTCCTTTACATCCCTTTTCTTAAGGATGGCTCATTTGGAACCTAAAGGTGCACTCCCTTACTAAGGAGCTTCCTTTTTGGATCCTCAATAGTATACTCCCTTTGTTAAGGGGCTATCAAGTGTGCACTGTTCCCTTTTCTGGGATCGTCCCTTACTAAGGACTAGCTGCAGTATGATTGTCCCTTACTAAGGACTAAATACAATACTGAGCTTTTAATCACGACTTGCCATAGGTTTTCAAAACATATTCAAATGCTCACAAAAATAATCCATACATAATTCTAAAAAATATAAAGATATATACACACATACAAGTTTGACTAAATTTAGGTTGTCCCACAAATTTTTTATAAAACGAATAGTAAATGTGCACATCAACTATTTATAAAGTATCAATTTATATATAGAATATCAACATATTTTTTTGATATAAAATAGTTTAATAATCGATATTGTTTTGGGAAAACCCTCAAAATTAGTAAACACCACTTACATCTTAGTTGCAAAAATAAAGGAAATCAACCTCCCTTGAATCACAACAATTTAGTAGAATTAGAACCTAGCAACACCAAAAATAGGTTCATCAACACACAATTTCCCACTTAAAAATCAATTTTCACACTTAAACGGTTTTATCATAGACAATATTGATATATCCAAAATCCTCCATTTATTCACTTAATTGTCTAATTCACTTTCAGCT
Organism: Quercus suber; assembly: GCF_002906115.3. Classification (NCBI taxonomy): domain Eukaryota; kingdom Viridiplantae; phylum Streptophyta; class Magnoliopsida; order Fagales; family Fagaceae; genus Quercus; species Quercus suber. The sequence continues at coordinate 148,466 of NW_027070154.1, forward strand.
TTGATAAAACTTTTGGACTTAAAAAAATATTGCTGCCTAATCAGATTTTTCCATTAACGTAATCATAGGCATTCATGAAACTTCAATAGGACCCAATAATAAATATCTGACCAACCTGAATGTAACAGCCATATTATTTATTCATATCCATTCACTCTAACATCACATCTATCCAATTTAATATTGAAAGCCACGTATAGCCTTAATTTATCAATCTAGTTGCTTAGCATTCTCACTTGATGTCGCTGGATATCTATTGACTCTAATATTATATTTATATATATATATATATATTCAATCTAACATGAGAAGCAAGAGAGTAGAGGGGAGCATAGTAGAGTTGGCTAAAAATATGCTAATTTTGGATCAATTTTACTTTACTCTATTCTACTCCCTTTCTATCCCCTCAATCCAAACGAACCAAAAGAGTGGTATAATATTGGGCCCCCAATACAACAAAAGCCATAGGGGCTCCTCCTCAATTCAACAAAGGCTATAGACTCGTAGTCGTAGTGGCTCCTCCAGTCCTCCCCAATCATGACTCACCACCTAACTTGATGCTTCTAAGCACAAATGTGCAATAGTAATGAACAAAAATTAAGGGAAAGTGGTCAATTCTCACAGAAGGGAAAGAGATTAAATACTGATTTGGTAATTAAAAATTGTGGCTCAATTATTTATCTGCTTGAATTACTTAATAATTTGCATGATTGAATGATAAATCCTATAATTCCATTGAATTAATTTACAGAGAAATATTTGAATCTAAAATTTATTTTAAATGACTTGAATAAGATATGAAAGAACAAGTTTTTTTTTTTAAATTATTTTTTTATGAAATTTATGGATAGAGATTTAAGATGTACTAATATATGGATTTGAAAATGATTATGTGTAAGAAGTTATTTTTAATTCATAATATCACAACATTTTTTATTTGAGCAAAATCTCTGAAGTCAAATTATCAAGTTTTGTTAAATTTATATCAAATAATCTATATTAGTAATTGTTTTTCAATTCTATTTATTTTAAATTCTCAAGCCAGAACCTTGTAGTGTGTCCATGAGGTTCAAATTCACCCCCTTCCACGGAAAATATCGAATTTATAAAAAAAAAAAAAAAAAAAAAAAAAAAAAAAAAAAAAAAAAAAAAAAAAAAAAAAAAAAAAAAAAAAAAAAAAAT